>NC_080714.1:23296758-23491758 GCF_019097595.1 Hemibagrus wyckioides | reverse complement strand
TATATTTTTTTTACTAAGAAATAAAGTTTCCACAAATCATGTAGAACAGCTTTGAACCACATTATTTCTGAAACACATCTTAGTGATTGGCAAAGTTTTTATAATAATTTAATAAAAAAATTAATAATTTATACCACAGCGAATTCTTGAATCTGAATTGACAGAAGGCGTTGATTACTGGATGGTCCACATGTCTAACATAGACATTTAACGTAATTTAACAAAAACATTAACAGAAGCTGAGTATTGAACATTTTAGGAAGAAGTCTCCAGTCTCAGGAAGTCTTCATGGAAATATTTTCACTTTCCCGTGCACATGCGACACCCCAAGCTGTGTTTTTGTTGTCTTATCAACTTTAAGAGAGAAATGTGTGAGCAATGGTTAATAGAAGTTAAAGGAGCCAGATAAAATAACATGGTGTGGCATTTAATAATAAATGTTTACTAAGAGGACTAAAAACATCAAGGTGTTAAGAGTAAGTTGTTAAGCGTCATGCTGAGCTGTATCGCACTACCGTGTAGTTGATTATTTTCCTATAACAGCGTGTTTTATCCCTTACTTATAAAAAAAAATCCATCATTTTGAGAGCTAACATAACTGTACCTCCGACTATAACTATTTTGAGAAACTGAAGCTACACCTTAGTGCACTGTAGTCAAACCTCCTGTCAGCTGAAGTAATTTTTAATTTAAAATAATATCCAATGTGATGTAATAGGACATGATGTCATGCAAATGTCTGCCCTTTAACTTGCGCTGAGAATAAGTGAACATTACTCTCTCGTAATTGCAATGTAAAAATGTCAAATAAGGTGAAGCATGGCCTATTTTACACCTCATTCTGCTCACGCTGGAGGCTCAGAGCGCCTCTCTGTCACGCTGAGATACAGCACGTCACTCGGTACCAGGCAGTCATAGTGACTTCAATTTTAATGAGCCCCATCAGTACTCGTTCTGTCCTTAAACTGAAGCAGAACAGATCGAGAGAAAAAAAAAAATCCCTCATTCCTCTTTTTCTGTCATCTTTTATGTCAGCTGCTGTGGCATTTCATATAGTCCTCACCTGGAAGACGTCTTTGCAGTGCTTGCCAGTTCTTCAGCGAAATGAAGTCTGCTTTGCTGCATTGTTCTGCGTGACTGCCAAACAGAACCCGCCAATTAATTCGTACGACGACGTGCTACGTCGAAAGCGCCTTAATGATCTATATCTGGCCGATGTAAACACTTTCTTACTAATGAGCTGACCTTTGGCTGCTATGTGCTAGCTGACCACGAGGAATAATTACCACACACTTCTATAGAGAAATACACAGAGACGTTAATGGAAATAGAAATTTCTGAAGGTTTATTCCATGAACATTAAACACATTTAATAGATTCAAATGAGGAATGAAAATCTAGAAAAAGCTAAGATAGATATACCAGACAGATGACCCAAGTGGATCTAATTTTCTGCATTCCAACTTAACTTGTATCCCTATTTATGTTTCTGTTTCATTTCCTTAAACTCTTCTCAGCTTTCGCAATAAAAATGTCTCTGTTTTGTGTGTCTACATGTTCTCCCCATGCTTTAGGGGTTTCCTCTGGGTGCTCTGGTTTCCTCCCGCATTTCAAAGACATGCACTGGCTGATTGGTGTCTCTAAATTGCACATAGTGTGTGAATGGCTGTGTGTGATTGTGCCCTATGAAGGGTTAGTACCCCTGTCCAGGGTGTGCCCTGCCTTGTACCCCAAGTCCCCTGGGATAAGCTCCATGCTCCCCATGACCCTGTGTCGAAAAAGAGGTTCAAGAAGATGGATGGATGGATGGATGGATGGATGGACGAGTGGACAGATGGATGCATGGACAAATGGACACCCTGTGAGGAACTAACATGAGGTGTCCTGTCACAAGATATCCTTTCATTTCGAAGCCCAGAACTAACTACAAAATCGCTTTCAGGTATAAATAACATGATCTTTTTCACTTTTGCTTCAGTGCTTCCTACACTCTCCACAATGTTGTCTGACTTCCTGCTCATAGTGGCACCAGAAGAATATTTCACTCTTGCGAAATAAAAGCAGTACAGCTTCATTTCTTTTAGCCAGTCCAGCTCTCTGAACTTCCAATGTGTGCTCAAACAGATCATCTTCTAAAGCCTTAACTTTCATGCTAATCTCACCATCACTGCCATTTCATAGAGCGCTAACTAACAGAGCCGAGTCTATGCTGTAACTCTGTGCAACCGTGGTGCTTCATTCTGGAGCTTTGATTCATTATTTTTTTTTTTTGTCTCTTATTATGCACCAATCTAAATGCCCTAAAATATCTGTGTCACATCAGAGCTACAATCAACCCGCCAACTTCTCAAAGAAATAACAAAAGTACAGCAAATCAGCCGCAGAAACATTAAATGCATCACAAGTACTTCAATCAAATCATATATATCGTGTTTCAGGTTGGACCTTTCCTTTAATACTAAATGTTTTTAAATGCTTTACTGTGAATTGGGCTATTAATACTGGATACTTTGCTTGCTTTTTCCAGTGTTTGCAAATAAGACAGGCAATATGTAAGACTAGGCAATATTTGACAATATATTGTAGATGTCATAGTATTTTATTTTATTTATTTTTCTTATAAACAAACACTCTGGGAGCAGCTGATTTTTAAGTGAAATATTTCACTTTTTAAATTAAATTTCTAAAATTTCATAAAATAGTTGAAAAATATTTTCTAGCGTCATATTTCTGTAAATATTAAATAAAAGGGCGACTGAATTCAGTCCTTGTGCTGTTTCGCAGGCAATTTGTTAAAGTGTGTGTGTGTGTGTGTGTACAGTATAACATTATGAATCTCATTTATTATAGAAACATCTATCACAATAGTATATTATTGCCCACTCATATTTCAAGGTGTTACTTCAGTCTATGGAAAAACCGCAAACGTCTTGGACAAATATCAGTGGATTCAGCAAAAACAAAATCAGCCAGACGGATGTACTGTAGACTGAGAACACTGTATGCAGTGAATAATTAATTTAGTTTAAATAAAATACAAATGGGTTTAAGAGTGCTTACATTTGACTTTAGCATTATGGATTTTAACACTTGAAAAACGGACTCCACACGAATAAATGCTAAATAATAGATGGGTTATTTAGTCTTTAAATGACCGGAGGCTAAATGATTGTGTGATGTTATTTTAATAGTGGTTTATAAATAAATGGAAATCGGCTTCATTATAAGAAATATCTGTCAGGCATGTAAATGAATAAGAATCGATCATTTGGGAATGGATAGAGTGGATAGAAATGAACAGGTAGACATTTTAAAGATAGAAATAAACGGCACACTGGTATAATATTGACTTCTTTTTTTTAGAGGTTTTGATTTGATTAACACTACAGGTGTGCAGCAGGACTGATATGAGGGAAACGGGTTGGACTTTCATGCCAGCTCAAGCAAGCAGTCAGATATGAAGCTTGCAGATAAAGTCAGACCCTGTTCATTAACCTCCTTGAGTAAGTCGTTAAGGTTTAAATTTAGGTTAATGGCATGTTTGTAAACTGGGAAAGTAGATATAGAAAATATTGCAGGCAGGCCCGAACAAAAATAATATCTACTTTAATCAGAAAAGAAAACTGGATTGATGTGATTGAGCCAGATTTCATATACGATACTGACACTGCTGGTATTTCTACCTCTCTTTATCCTATAGGTTTTCCACTGCTCCTGGCAACACAGACATTCATGATAGATAGATAGATAGATAGATAGATAGATAGATAGATAGATAGATAGATAGATAGATAGATAGATAGATAGATAGATAGATAGATAGATAGATAGATAGATAGATAGATAGATAGATAGATAGATAGATAGATAGGCCACTCCTGTTTTAAATCTGAATACAAATATTTGTCACACAAAACAGAGAAAGACAATGCCACTGTGTTAAACTCTTTCAATACAACTTTGAATGTTACACTACATGGCCAAAATTTTGTGGACACCTGACCATCACAGCCATATGTCCCGGTCCAGGTTTAGTCTCCCTTTGCTGTTTAAATAGCCTCTGAACTTTGATCGGCGAAGAGCGGCTGTGGGGATTTGTGCTCGTTCGGCTACAAGAGCATCAGTGAGATCAGACACTGATGTAGGGTGAGGAGATCTGGTGTTTCAGTTCATCCCAAAGGTACTCAGTGGGGTTGAGGGTTGAGGTCAGGGCTCTGTGCAGGAGTTCTTCCACTCCAACCTTAACACAGCATGTCTTCATTGAGATCACATCGTGCACAGGAGCACCGTCATGCTGGAACAGGTTAGAGCCTCTTTGTTTTAGTGAAGATAATTATAATCCAACATACAAAGATGTCCTGTACAATTTGGGGAAGAACCACATATTTGGTGGTATGGTTAGGTCAACACAAACCTTTGGCCATTCATTTGTATATAAAAGGATTGAGCTCTATTAGAAACCTAATTGCTTCCCAGTGACCTGGCAAATGGAAGGTAATATAGTATAACAAATGAGACATGGTTAAGACATTCCTTTACTAAACCGCACAGGATCATCACTGTAATCTACTCCATGGTGCTTCATGTATATGTAGTGCACTTCCAATCAAAAACGAGCTTGTTATTATAATAAGGTTTCCATTAATGTAATAATTCCTCCCACTCCTTGTCCCTCTGGCTCATTGTGATTAATTACCGAACAACATGATATGACATGCTCTCTACGAATAGGGACTCGGTATCTCTGCTCCATTTATAATAGCCTCTCGGTAATTGTGCATTTTGCTGCATGGTGCCATTCAAGTGCTAGAAGAGTAGTTGAGCTTTTTTATTTTTTTTTTTTTTTTCATTCTCTCTGCTTTCCCACTAGCTGAAGTGGCTGAAATACCCAGCTTCCAGGACTTAACAATACTTGATGACAGAATTGAAATAGAATTAAGAAAAACATCTTCTGTACATAATACAACCTAAATCATTCTGAGAACAGGGGTAATCAGTTGCTTTTTAAAACAAAAGTCCAGACAAATCTTTACTGAATTACACTTTTTTTTTTTTTTTTTTTTTTAGCATTTCATCAACATTAACCTTAAGACAAAAAAAAAAAAAGACTTCTTGATTTCATAATATTCAGAGAAGTAACCGGTTAGAGCGCGCTTCGTCACTGACACTACACTACGACTGGAATGGTGGACGATGGAAAAAGGGGCTCGGAAACAGAACCACGCAAAAACAAACAGGAGAATACATCATCATACAGTCCACGCACATTTCTGTGCCTAGTCTCTCTAACACCTACACCACAGAGGCTGAAGATCACCTTGTGCTTCACTCATTCGTTTTGCTCGCACGTAGGCCTGATTTTCATCTCCGTGAATTTTAGGGAGTACTGCAAACCAGTCCAGGAGTACCACTCGATGCCGTCGGCGTAGGACGAGTGCTGGCCGCGTAGGTACTGTCCGTTCAGGTTGGACATGTGGCAGTTCCGGTACCACCAGGCTCCGTGGTAGAAGGAGGCACAGTTGTTCTCCGAGTGATCGTTGTCCTTGTCCTTTGTAGTGAACTTCATGCCGTTGTGTTTGAGCAATGAGTCACCTAAAGCAACAGAGACGCGCAGGATTATTGCACGAAACAGTGACTCAGAGTCAATTTCACATTTATTGGAAGCTTTCAAGAGAATTACTATAATAGAGGATTTATATCGCTTCATACTAGTGTAATGTCTGTGTACTGTCTGGTATTTCGCTAGTGTGTATTGATTTGTATGGTCATAGCATTGCGTTCTGCTGTTTCAACATCAATCAATTTTAATTGAATAGAATACAAATGAATTGATCACCTTGGCAACAACTTCTTTACCTGAGGCACTCAAAACCCACCAGGTCTACCGGGTCGAACCCTTCCCGAAACTCATCCTAGTATGACCATCACTTCACACCTACACTTTAATATGCCACAGTGAGACTCATCTTTTTTTTCTACCCAAGTGCAGAACAGGCATACTCAAACCTTTCTCTACTTTTCTCTCACTTCTTGTTTTTTTTTTGAGAGCTTGAAACCATGACCACCAGACTAAACATTATAAATATGAGATGGGAAAAAAGTGTGGTGCTTCCAAAGTGTCATTTAATATAAAAAAAATATATATATTTGAAACACATCACAATAAATCATTCCAGATTCAAATGACAATTGGCTCATCCGTTATTATTATGGGGGAAAAAACATGGCACTGTTTCATACTCTGATATTAAAATGCAATGCTCTTACACTCAATTCATAAACATTGGTAGGTCTGAAATGAAAGTATTATTTCATTTTATCAATTTTTCCCCCTTCACTCACAACCCACAGTTTGATTAGCACTTGTGCAAAACATACAGAGACAATTGTTTGCACCGGTACTTTTACAGTTCTTGTCTAGATAGCATGCACTGTCCTGTGTATTTATTTTTTATTCTTTAGTCTCACATTGGCATGCATTTAACTCACGCAGTTCTGTGTACCATGCTGCTGTATGCTGTCTTAAAAAAAAGACATTTCATTTGCGTGTATGACTTTATGAGAAATGGCAATACAACCCTCTTGACTTCACTTAGACTTTATATAGAAATGGTTTATTTTACTTCAATAACTGAATTAACATATGCTTTTCTTAAAAATAAAATGGTATGTTTCCTAAAAATGTCCTAAAAATGATTAAACAATAAATACAATAAATTAAAATTAATACCAGAAGGAAAACAAGTTATACAGCACAAACTGGCCCTGTATGGAAAAAGTAACTGTCCCAAAAATTAAATTAAAATAATAAAATAAAATAAAATAAAATAAAATAAAATAAAATAAAATAAAATAAAATAAAATAAAATAAAATAAAATTACAATTTTCTTTTTAAATAATAAAATAAAATAAAAGCCTCGCTTGACCTCTCTCATTCGTATCAGCATTCAGGATTCCACTATCAGAAAGAGCAAAAACACTATCCACGGGAGAGATGCAAGACAAAAACCTCCGTTAACCAAGAGGAACACCTAAGCTTTGCTCTCAAAACAAAGCTCATCAAACCATGAATTCTTCTCACTACCATAAAATCCTCAAAGAGAATGTCCAGTCATCAGTCCGTGATCTGAAGCTCAAGTGAAATCGGGTTAGCACAAGAGCAACTCCATCACTGAATAGCTCAAAGGAAACAAAATTAACGTTATGGTCTATATCCCGAATCACACGGAGATACTTTGTGCTCTAATATGGCTGAATTAAAGTAATTCCTCAATGAAGGATGGGACAGAATTCTTCCATAGTGATGTGAAAGCTCCAGTCCTCAAACATGTTGCGGTTATTGCTGCTAAAGTTGGCAAAACAAGTTACTAGGTTTCGGGTTTAATTACTGACATTTTCTCTTCAATAAATTAAATTAGCATTTAAAAAGGTGCTTCGTGTTTTCTCATGTTTTCCTTGTCTTATAATACAGATGGCCTTGGAGGCAAAGAGGAACCAACGTTTCACAGTTGTAGCACTGCTGTCAGCTGTTAGACACCACCTCCGTAATAAAAAGCTGGGCGCTTTTCCTAAAAGAAAGGGTGCCAGTAATTTTGGACTTAACTGTAGTGTAGCCAAGGGAAGAAGTAGAAATAATGTGGGAAGCATAGAAAAATCACTGCGTCGCTATGTCTCATTACTTCCCATCATGCAGTTCAATTACTTTGAATAACTGAGACTGATTAAACAGTAAAAACTATATTGAGTGTAATTTATCACACCAGACACCTTATTCTCATTGCGCTGTACATTATTGTTGTACATAACCCGCTAAAATATTATTAATTAGCTCATAAGATTAACAAATGCAGGTAGGAATGAATCACAAGCCGTAGGAATTCCTAGCTAGGAATGTGGCAACAGTGTAGAAGAGGAGAATCGACACAGCCGTGCAGGAGAAGAAAGGGAGAAGGGAAAAAAACGACGACCGACAAAGCGAGCCGCTCGCTTAATGTGCCCTTTTTAAGCGGCGTGATGGACTGCAAGTCTCAAGAATGTAATGTGGCTGTGAGTGTTCGGCCTCATCTGTTCTAAACTAATCGCAGCTCTCAGGCTGTGCTGATAAAATCAGGCTTTACTGCAGCACTGTGGCTCATGCTGGTTCTTTTACTGCCGCAAAGGAGATCGTAGCGATATAGTTATGTCATATCATAAAGAAGAGTTACATGCCATAAATCCCTCTCGTGTGCCTCGAGAACTCATCAGTGTGTTTAGTGAGGTGATGAATGACCAGAATGATGGCACCAGTCAATGAAAAACAAGTGAATGTTAGAGTGTGAAGGGTTTCCATTAACATCTGAGGTCTTCTCAATGTTTGAAATATGTCCTATAATAACCCACCTTCACAGATAGATGGTCTTCATTTTCAGCTTTAACTCCTCCAAAGTCAGACCCAAGAGCAAAGATCGTATCTTCGGCGATCTCGCCGTTAATCAAAGAGGTTAACCTCAAGCCCTAGTCAGGCTGGATTAGATTTACATACGGAAGTGGGGTAACGTAATAATTACCAAAGTATTTAAGAGTTTTGTTCCACTTGAATTCGTCAAATGAGTCATTTTTACAGACTGTGCAGCTACTCATGTGGAAATATTATGCCTTACCTCTATAAAAATGACCCGGAGAAATCACTCCAGGCAAAATATATCCCATTTCAATTGGCATTTTAGTAAAATATTTCTATATATCCTGTGGGGGGTTAGGGGGGTTTGTGCTTTTCCTTTGCTATAGAGACATAAAAGGAAGTCTTCTACAACAATAAAATCTCACCAAGTGACCACATTCATCTAGTATTTCCTATTATAACATTACAATAAACCAGATATGAGATTATGAAACCTACTTTGGAACATTTTTCCAATTGTAAGCTTGACATTGTCTTATTCCACTGGCAGACTGCTTCTTTCTAGAAATAAATGCGTAACATGAGCAAAATGACCTTGCTTGTGTAATACATGATCATTACAGATGTTCTGCAGCGGTCCCAAAAGTATTCAAGCAGCCTATTTAAAAGCAACAAAGTTTTACAGCTAGAACTAAAACCTATTAGGAATGAATCCGACTCCATGTTTAGGAATAATGGTTATAATTTGGGTGTAATCCTTCACATTTCTGGCATTTGGCAGACACTGTTATCTAGAGCGACTTACGATTTATCTCATTTTATGCGGCTGAGGGTTAAGGGCCCTGGTCAGGGGATTCGAACTCACAACCCTCTGATCAGTAATCCAACACCCGCTTCACAAGACACTTACTACGACTACAGTTGGATATTCGCACATTTCAAAGCATAACTAATTTCAGAAATGTGTATAATTTCATTCTAGAATATTCTATTCGTACACTCAATCATCATTTACTGACACATTTGTTGTTGATGTACCAATGCTACACCATGTTAAAGGGCTCTGTATTGATACTTCAATACTGAAGCACCTGAATATAATTTAAATACCCATTTACTCGTACAGTTAATCACAAAATAAAGCTCATGATGAATACATTAGATGAGGATTATGCATGCTTTTACTACAGAAGTGTGCTACAGAAGAATGTCATAGAAGGCAGACACAAAAATCTGAATTTTACCACAAAAACCCTGGTGCATGTCAGCGGCTTTGTGCCAACAGATATACACAAATAATAAGCAGCGCTTTCAGGCCTGTGCTTTTTACTGATTATAAGGCACGGTGCTGCTCTCTCCACATCTGTTTGCTCACAAGACTTAAGCTTGTGAATTCAAAGGACAAAGTTCACCTAGATAAAGTTGGTGGGAAGTGAACGTAGCTGCTATCACAAGAAAATGTGTGTGTTTTATAGTCTGTGTCCTTTTTCCTTTATGAATTACCCTTTAGGATGAACAATTTTATTCACATTTGATCTGTTACTGTATAAAGGCTTTAAAACCATCGCATGGCCTCTTTTTTAACACCTTTTAAGAATCTAAATGGTTGATAATAACGGCGGGTGCTAGTTTTTGATCCAAGTATGGCTTCATGAGAGGTCTTCTGACTAAACATCTTCCACTTCCTGTTGTATCAGGGATCAAATTAACACCTGATTATCCACATAATATCCTTCTAAACAGTAAGCCAAGATTATGGGAGGCTAACTGCACTAACCATTAAACTGCCTGCTACTTGCCCCCAAAACTTAAACCTCCTGTCCAAACTTCGATTTCTCATTTTGGTGATGTCTGGGCTCTGTGGAGCGGACTTCCATTTGTTGGACACACTATTATTTAGGTTGTCGCGGATACAGAACTTTTTCACCCCAAACATAACCTCAATCTGCCTTTCAGAAAAATTGCATTTCATGGGTTTCTGTTTTTTTCTCTCCAAGCCTATGAACCAGATTCGCTCGCACAACGTAGCGGGTAATGGTGTAGACACCCTCCAGACTTAAGGCCACCGCACACCAAAGCGGATGCATTTTATTCATTTGAAAGGTAGCAAAAACACACACACACACACATACACACATACTATTTGATGCACAACGGTGTCTGAAAAAGCTTTTTCACAGAGGAAGTGCAATAATTTTACTTCACGGATTTCTGAAGACGGCGAGCAGCAAATCAAAAAATGAGTTTGCAGTTGTTTTAATCTTAGAAAGTCGGGGAAAGAAAGAAAATCTGTAATTGGATTCACTCAGTTTTGAAGCCCTAAAAAGTGTAGGCAATTCTATTAGCTGGTTGAAAAGCTTGAACTCCAAAATAGACAAGATAAGAGACCAACACGTACGGAATAAAAATCTCCTCATGCTTTGTCACAAATACAATAATCCCACCAGCAACCATTTTTACGACAGCTATGTCATTATAATGTCATTTTTTTTCTTCTATCAGTCTGGTTTTAATACATTTGGGCTTGTACATTGCCATTGTGAAGATGTTTAGTTGTTTAGTTGATTTGCAATGGCCTTTGAATCTATTCATTTTTATTTAAGAAAATACAGTATTAATAAAAATACTAATGGAATTTGTTGTTATCGGAATGTAATTAACAGTGTATTATTAGCTCTGATTTATTAGATCAGCCAGAACACTACACAAGATATTTATTCATTTAGATATTTATTCATGTCAGTCATTAAACATTTGTTTCTAATATATTCTAATATAATATATATATATATATATATATATATATATATATATATATATATATATATATATATATATATATATATATATTTGCCTGAATTAATCTGTGTTTTCTTTCATTATGACACCCAATCAGAGACCGTTCTTTGACAGTGGTCAGTAAATTTAGCATGAATTTATCCTGGATTTATCTTTTGGGCTTCTTTGAAAATTCAAAAATCCAGGTTGTTATTATTATTATTATTATTTGTGCTGGTGTGGAATTTGTGCTGGTTGTAACAGGTATGGAAAGTACACAGCCTGAGCGTATTATATTTAGCATTACACAGAATGTTCAAATGTATACCGGATGTGCTTGTATGTATGTGTGCGCCTTCCCTTTTAAATTTTCTGACACTGTAATTTCCTGTCTTAGCTCCTCCTCTTCCCTTTCTGCATTTCTGTCCGGATGGGAGAGGTAGGTTTATATTAAGCCATAATTAATCTAATTCAATCTTTATTCTAAAAACAAAACATTTAAACTTGTCATTTTAAGATATTATTTTCTCGATTTGTTTGATTATTTTTATGTTTTCCCGTCATATAAGGTTATGTCTGGGTCCGTGAGCTTGGAACACGTACTAATATTATGGCACATAACGTTTATTTAAAAAATGTAAAGATGGGTCACATTGTAAAAGGCGGCTTTATCTTTTATCAGGTCTGTCAGTTCATTTATTTCATTGCTTGAATGTTTCCCTTTCTCTTCTTCCCCTTTCTGCATTATGTCGGGACGGGAGAAAAATGCCAAGGGCGAATGAGATGGGTCACGTTGTAAAAGACTGCTTTATCTTTTATCAGTAAGAGTCAACCTAACAGTCGATGTCTGCCTCTATATTCCGCCACAGAGCAAGCCGATAATGATGTGTTTTTAACAAATTCGCTGCAGTACTATATGTTCGAAGTTTTATTTTATTCCTCATTCAACAATTAGTTGAAATGAATGACCGCTCATCAGATGAAGATGAAATGGAAGACTTTTACCAGAAACTCCTTCAACAGGACTGTACAAATCAATGTGAGCTTGCTAGCAAGCTAGCCAGCACACTGTAAAGTGAGTGTAGATCTATTTCTGCTAGCAGAGCAAAAATAAACAGAACAACTGAGCATATTGTGTCTGAAATGGAACTTACTCGATATTAATGTCTTGTTTATAGATCTATTGTGTAAATAAATTGTAAAAGTATTTTATAAAAGCAACGTCACACGCTACATACATGCGAAAAAACTGAATGGCACTCTGTATGTGGGCTCATGCTCGTGTTACATAACTGGTTAGCACACGTTTCACTGTCCTCTAACAACATGCTAACACTGGAGATTCCTTCTAGAAATGCTTCAAACTTGTATATATTTTTCCTTGTTAAATACCAACACCGTTTTATTAAGCTTAGCTGACGTGGAGAATCCAGTAAAGTCCTTGTGTCGTTGCTATAGAAACAAAAACATTTCAAAGCAACCGAATTAATTATATATTAAACCTCAGAGCCGGCACTGCTTTCTGAGCCTCTGTACTAGAAAACGAATAAACCCCTTCTGACCAATCGGATCTGAAGAATCTGCGCTGTTATATAAGATAGCATTCAATAACCCCAGCCTTCAGTCACTATAACTCGTACATCTTTGTGTATTCATTTCTTGTTCACAATTTTGTGGGGGTTTTTTTCCTCCTCTGAGCTCTTCCTGAACTAAACTAAAGCTTTGAAGTACTTTAGATCCTGCTGTTAAGTGAAGCTATCCCTCATACGATGGTTAATTTATGATGCACAGATAGTCGTGATTGAGATAGAAGTAACGATTAATAGAGATATACACAGCTAGAGGTGACAAAAGAGGGCAAAAATATTGGAATAACAGATAAATATGAGGATCATTAACTGACTTTTTTTGCTGCTATTTTATCGTAACAAACAAATGATAAATTCCAGCACTAGATTTCTGTGGCATAGGAAAAGAATGCTATTTTTGAGAAAAGAAAAACCCAATCAGGGAGAATGTGAAGGCTGATCCAACTTAGCTTTTAAATAATAAGAGCAGGAATTGCTGCATTATGGATGTTTTGAATCAGAAACCTGAAGGCATCCTGGTTAATTAGAGAAGAGTGTAAGCAGCCTTCTCTCCCTGATTTATGTTAATAGAGTGTTTGTTTATGACTCCCATAATAATGAACTGTCTGCTTTCTTGAAATACCATTTACTGTATGCATCGTGATGCTTCATTATCACTGCTCTTTTCGGTGCTCTGAAGGTCAGATCTGTAAGTTAGGCTGGAGACGGAAACGAGGAACCCAGAACAGGTCAAAGAAGAAACCCAATTACTGACTTGAGGACGGTGCGGGTAAAGCCTGTCTATAGCTAGGTTTACATTTCTATGTCTAATTATTATTATAATATTAAACAGAAATTTCTCCATTTTATTTGATTCCAAACATTATGGTAGCAGAGAGAAATTATAGTCAAATTTAACGTATTCGGAGATGATTGCTGAACAAAGATCTCACAGAATCTTTAAACAAATTCATCTGAACTCCATTTTGGCCCAAATGTCAATTTTGCTTGTCCCATCCCTCAGCCTCTGAAGAAAAGAAAACCCACATTTTACCGCAGTTTTTTTTTTTTTTTTACAATTACAGCATACCAAACAAAGGTCAGCCCATTTTTTTTGCCAGAGGAAAAAGGCTGGGTAGTGTGCAGCTCTTTTGTACCGCATGTGTCTTTAGAATAGACAGAATTTTACACTCCATAAAGCATTTCAGTATAATGCATTTGTGAAAGGGTTCCTCCTTCTCCATGAATCTAAAAGAGGCTAGGATACAGAGTCCTCACTATAGCTGCTGAATACTAAAGCTCTCCGGACAAAGAATGAACCTACCAGCGGTTCCTGAGTAGTCCGCTATGCTCAACGGGTAGCCGTCCTCGTCCGGGTCAACGGAGAACAATCCAACTCCGAAGGATCCATACTGCGCGAAGGAAGTGCTGTTCTCAAAGTCCTCCAGGTCAATCCTCAACTCATAATTAGCCTGAATGGTCAGGGCATGAATCCGCTTCAGACCTGAAAAATAAGAGGGAGGTCATGTCGGACGTTGTACAAAGAAACGTCATAGTAAGCGTACTTTTAAAAACAAATATTATGCAGTTCTGGAAATAGAAGCTTTTTATTTGTGAATCAGTGAATAAAGCTGTGGTTAAATAAATTCTATAACTTCAAGGCTTTACTGAAAGAAAAATTTGCCTGAAGTCTTCCTACTCGCATGTGTAGGAAGTGTTCACCGTACATTTTGACACCTTCAAAACTCCATAAAATGCAAGCGCTGGAAATAACAACGAACCAAATAGCAAAAGACTTCCTGTTAAATATCCAGTAATGCAGCTCATCCACTGCAGTGAGTCAGCTACCTTAAACACTCTTCCTCTTTTTATAGGGTGACATTTCTTTTGTTCGAATTGATAAGTCCTAATTTATGCATTTCTTTTGGATTGCTTTAAGCAATTTAAACTTGACAGCGCAGTCTATATATAAAAATTGCAGTAACTCATCGTTAATTATCCAGTTAAATGCCAATCGATTCAGGTTAACAATACAGAGTCTACTTGTGCAAATGAACTTACAGGAAATGAACATACTGGATTTTCATGATTCAATGGACACTTTTTGCGTAAATAGTCCTGCTAACCATTTAAAAAAATAAATTCATTGATATGTAGCTTGATAAATGAGACAGGTTGTCTTTAGACAAGCTTAATTAAGACTGAATGAGCTCCAATACCTGGACCACGTCTCATCATATCTTCTACAAGATGGGGGTTTTATACTCAGCTTTAATTAGTAGCAGTTTGGCTTGCTGCAAAGGCTAAGTAAAGGCTAAAGTAAAGAAGTTTCACTTCATTGTTAAGAGTTTGGAATTTGGTGGTATAAGCCATAAGCAGCCCAACTGCCAGCTCTCGAGATCGATATGTCTACTCCAACCGCAGTCCGATTTTATACCCAATATTCCTTACTCTGGCTTCACAGATGAGTGCGCTCCATCTGCAGGAGTCCAGGATTTGCTAACTGCAGAGCTTCTCACTCCAAAAACAACATATTGTGCATGGGGGATACTAGAGAAATGCCCGAAAGAGCCTGGTAATTATTAGCATAAAATTGCAGAATTAATAACAAGACTGCCTTTAGGGGTAAAAAAAAAAAAAAAGGGATTTCTGAATCTCTCTCTCTGAAGTTAATACTTTCACATCGTCTCACAGCACATTTCTTGCCTGGCGATTCACACCAGAGGAGATGCCAGATCAATTTCAAATTAACTCAAACCCGAAAAGAAGCGGCTCTGGAAATGGGGTTAATAAAATGAGGTTCCAAATGGGTGAAGACAGCGAAGCAGTGATGATTTTTTTATGTCTCCAAGAGCGAGAGAACCTGACTCGAAACTGTGTCCGAATTATAAGATGCCTATATTGACTCTTGAAGAGGATAAACGTGGTAGGGCGTGACCTGCAGGCGAGCATATCTATGCGTCTCATCAAGTATAACCACCCCCTGATGGCTTCTACACTGAGTAAACGGATGGTTTGTTCATGGTGGATGGATGTTTCACCCTAGAGATCCACTAATGTGCCCTCAATGCCAGTCCAAGGCAGAGACGACTGATACATCTGAATCATCAGCTGGTGTAATGACCTGGTTTACAGAACAGGCACAAATTTCTTTGGCAACTTTGCAGGCACTGGAACTGTCTGCTTTTTATATCACTTAGTAATTGCGTTGTCCATAACGTGGTGAGCAATTATCTCCTAGTTACAACACTATATCTGAAGTGCTGCCATTTGAAATACTATTTCTGGAAAGTTTTAAAACTTTCCTCACATGAGGAAAACTATTCATGTGAAGCCTCACTAGAGATAAAAAGTGCTCATCTCATCACTTATTCGTCCAACAGCAGCTCTGACAGTAGATCCAGCTGCAATTCAAGTTATTCAAATATGATATTGTTGCTATAGTAACCAGTCAGTCTCTCCAGGATTTCACTGTATTTGTGTTCTCGTTATCTTCTTCTTCTTCTTCTTCTTCTACTTCTTCTTCTTCTTCTTTCAAAATGTGTGATGCAGCTTCAGTTTTTTGTTCAGAAAACAATATGAATTGGCAAAATTGCAAGCGCAGGATGCTTCTTTTAAACTCCTACCGATGAAATCATATATGTAATTACTCCCTATGATAGCTGCTAACAGAGAGATTAGGCCGAATGCGTGTTGTGATGTCAGACAACATGGCCTGGCTAAAATCTGCAGAATATGTGTGTTCATTTTTCACAGCTCTTCATAATATCTGATTTGCTTAATGCTTCATTTTGCAGGAATTTTTGTGAGCACATAAGTGCAAAATCCTAGAGAGACTGAGTAACGGCTCATTCAGAGGGTTGTATACAGAATAATCTATTAAATAATGTACAGCTAACAATTTTACATTTTTTTATTTAACAAGGACAAATATTAACACTTATACATTCAATCCAATTAAATTTCTTTGCAATAATGGACATTGTCTCAAAGCAGCTTTACAGAAGTATTGAAAAAATTATAAAGTTTAAAGTTAAGTAACTGTTTTATTTCTATTTTATCCCTAATGAGCAAGCCTGTGGCGACGGTGGCAAGAAAAAACTCCCTGAGATGATATGAGGAAGAAACCTTGAGAGGAACCAGACTCAGAAGGGAACTTCATCCTCATTTTGCTGACACTGGACAGTAAATAATGTAAATGTAAATAATGTCCTTTCTCCAACAGCCATAGATAGATAGATAGATAGATAGATAGATAGATAGATAGATAGATAGATAGATATAGTGATGCTTTCTGTTAGGAGATTTTTATATAATAATAATAATTAATAATAATAATAATAATAATAACAATAATAATAATAATAATAATAATAATAATAATAATAATAATAATAATAATAATATAAAATTAATAATAATAAATATAATATTTATGGAAGGGGTCTCCAGTTTCAGCAATTTGTAACAGTCATTACGTTTACATACAGTACACTTGAAAAACTTAGACAATTTAGTTGTTTTTTATTAAGATAACAAGCGGCTGTTATGGGAAAAGAATCATCTTCAGGGTGGTCATGATACCTCTGCTTCACGATAGTACGCATCACACCACCCTGGCATTGATTAGCTTTCTCTCACGGCGTTCCATCGAATGTGTTATTAATTACATTTTAACTACAGATATTGAGCGCCTGCAATGAACAACTATCTGGAGACATGATTTAGCCATGTGCTTCAAAAATACCAAGCCTTCCCAAACATTATCAAAACCAAGTTCTAACCAGGGATTACGCATGTTCTTTAGAGGTTCTGAGTAAGATTGGACATTTATAGAAACTCATTTCTTTCCATGTCCTCTCAAAGGACCCTGATTTTTTTATTTTTTTATTTTTTTTTTATGCCTCTAACCACTGATTCTTTTCCAAGACTCGCTGCTTTCTTTTCCCTATTCACTGAGTCTATATAATACCCAGCAAAATCAAACACCAACCTTTTAGCCTTTAATATTCTCAGTTTTGTCAGGTTTATGAACTAAATACTCCTGAGTTTCAGCTCGGTCATGATTAGATAAAGCTAGTTTAGTCTTATTTTTTTTATTTATTTTTTTATTGAGATGGCCTTGAGTTTATTCTTGTGCACTTATGCGATATGAAATGTTCACAATGAACTATGTAGAAAGCATATAATAATAGATAGGAAGAAAATATTTACCGACTGTTTGATGACTCTGTTGTGGAAAAGTGAAGCCAAACTTTTTACAGTTTCTCTCTAATGATGTCTTATTATGCTACATGAACACTGCAGGAATAAAGTAGTTCACCTTTAATCTTTTTCCTCATGTGGCACAGTTTTATCTTTTTTTTACATGATGGAACAAACAGCAAAAACACATTATTATGTTTTTATAAAGTTCCAATTTCAGACACTTACATTTCTAGCAACTGGCAGACACTCTTATCCAGAGCGACTTAAAATTCATCCTATTTTATACAACTGAGGGTTAGGGGCCTTGCTCAGGGGCCCAGTAGGGGCAGCTTGGTGGACCAGGGATTCGAACTCACAACCCTCTAATCAGTCGCTACCACATATTCTGTGGATACATGAAATCCGGCATACAACTTCAGCCTATGCTTCATGTGTCATACATGAGCCCTATAGGCCAAATCCAGCCTGCAGCCTCATCTCACTTGGCCCATATGAACATGAAAAAAATAACAGTGAAACGCCTACACTACTGCTCCACATTCTCACACTCCACCTATTGAAAAGCATGCAAACCTAACTAAAAACCAACGACTAATACACTTTTATTCAGACATAATATTTCAGATAGAATTTTGGTTCAGATATAATATCCAAATTGTATGTACCGTTAACCCTCTTAAATATGTGCACTATGGTTTCTACAGTAACTGGCACGATGTCACTCTAAATGCAGGATGTTTGCACATGCAAGTCACCTAATGCACGCCTACAAGATGCAGACTGTCACCAGAAATGAGCACTCACACTGACTGTCCACTTTAACAGGAACACCAGTAAACCTGCTCATTCATGCAGTTCCTCTTATCAAGGATCAGGTTGAAGGAAAACAAATCATCTGGTCATTTTCCAGTCTTCATCAAGTCACCGTCCAGTTTCATCGAGTCTGTACCCATGATCAGAGTCAAGTCAGATTCCTGTATTTGGCTAAGAGGCGTTACAACCTGATGTGGTCTTCTGCTGTTGTAGTCCATCTAGCTCAGGGTTTGATGTGCATGCTGAGATGTTTTTCTGCTCACCACTGATGTTAAGAGTGCTTATTTGAGTTCATCCAGCTCAAACCAGTCAGGTCAATCTTCTGTGATCTCTCTGATCAACACAGTGTTCCAGCCTCAACACACAGGACTGTGTAAAAAGCCCGTCTGTACCAGTACCAACATCCATGGCCCGTTTAAAGTCACAGACCTTCCCCATTTTGGTGTATGATGTAAACATCAACTAAAGCTCTTGACCTGTATCTGCATGATTTTATGCTCTGTCCTGCTGCAATGTGATTGGCTGGGCATGAATGTGCAGGTGTGCTTCTGACAGCATTTTTGTGAGATCCTGAAGGACTGTAAACAAAGTTTATAGACAGTATATAAACAGTCAGTTTTGCTAGATTTATGTATGTTTGCTGGCATCAGTGACAGTTACCATAGAAACATTCTCCTTGCTCTTGTCTGGCTTCTATCTGAAAGTTCATGTAGAAAGTTAGAGGCTGCAATAAATATAAATGAACAGAATTTCAAAGCAGATAGAAAGATAAAGATAACACAAAACTTTGTGTTACTCACACACACACACACACACTGATTCATGCCCTCATTTAAGCAATTATCCAATCAGACATGTGGCAGCTGCTTTATGCATAAAATCTTGCAGAAACAGGTCAAGAGCTTCAGTTTATGTTCCCATCAAACATCAGATTGAGAAAAAAGTGATCTCAGTGACAGATGTCACGCATGGATGTCGGCGTCAGACTGGGTGGTATGAGTATTTTTTACACACACGACTATACATATTGTTGCAAAGAAGCAAAAAAGTTTCAGCTCTGTGCGCAGAAACACCTTGTTGATGATTGAGGTCAGAAGTGAATGGACAGGACGGTTGGAGCTGACAGAAAGGTTGTGTTAACTCAAATAACCACTCTTTACTACCGTCACGAGCTGAAAAGCATCTTAACACACAAAACCTTGAAGCCAAGTCTCTATAGTTTATACATCCTGGCGTGAAAAGCAAAAAAAACATCCTGTGGTCTGAGGGGCTACGGGGTGAAACACCTTGACAGGAAATCTCAGCGTTCTTTACCATGGTATCATATCTGATGCTAAATTAGCAATAGATTCTCTTAAACTGAATAGTAGAAGATAGTAGGGGGAGGGTTCCCCAATACATACAACAATCCTGAACACTGAAATGTTTATGAACCTGTTTAAGATATGTACCTGGATTAAACTATGCTAAATAAAGCTAACAAATAATAAGGCTGCAGCATTAATAGTTTTGTTATCCAGGCTAATCCCTACTGTATGCAGCTGACAGTGTTTTATATTCTCACATCTACGCAGTTTACCTCAGTTTACCCTTGTCTGCCACTAGAAAAGGAAAGCTACACATTCTGCCGCACTAAAGAGGTGACTGACAGGCTGGTTATTTCCCACTCGTCTTCCGTGTGCGAGAACAAAAAAAGTAGGAATGGAAACTATATCGGCTCAATTTAAGAACTGATTCTAAAGTCGTGATGATATGATATGATGATGATATGGACGACTTTTCTCTACATTAGCAAGAAAAAACTAAACTAAATATTCTGTTTAAAAATGATACTCTGGGGTCAGTATCTACAGAGGTAGCAATATCGCACCTTTTAGCACAAAATCCCTTGCACAAGGGATTCCTACTATATATGATATGATGAGCTATTGTAGTTTGTAGGTTTGCAATTTCACAGCCATGTTGCAATATAAATATCCATGTCTACAAATAATATAAATAAATAATTTATATAATACAATAATAAAAATTATGATAAATTATTAGATCATTTTTTTTTACTAAATATTATACTAAATTACTATTTATAATTAAAAAATATATAAAATTATTATTTATAATAAAGATTATAATTTAAATAATAAATTAAATACATATTTTCTATTTATTTAATTAAAAATGTTTAATAAAAAATGACAGAAAAAGAAGAAAGTAATTAATGTAATTAAAATGAATATTTTAATATACACAATTTTAACATTAAATCAGTGTGTTATTATTATTATTATTATTATTTTATTTAAATAATCATATCTAAATTATATAATAATGCCGATTTTGTATGGTTATATCACCCAGCTGTTTGGGGATGACTCTTTTTATTTTTAAGTAGCGGCAATAAGAAAAATAACAAGGCATATGAACGCTATTGAATAAACAGTGTGTCCTCTATATTTTAAACTGCCCGAAAGATATCAGTCCCATCCACTTATTTATTTATTTATTTTTCTCTCACGTTTTTTTTTTATCTCACATTTTATGTGAGATGTATGAATTCACAGATCATGAAACTGGCACAAAGTGAAAATGAGCACTGTGTTCTGCATCCTTTTTCCATTAAAAAAAAAGAGAAAAGAATAAAAAGTGTGGTGTTACAAGGTCAAAAAGTGGCAGGTAAATACTAAGGTTTACTCTACCCCCCTAAATATCAGATATCCTTCATGATTTTTTTGCATGTATAATGATTTTCAATTATTCTGCATTATCAAAGCTCATTATTAAATAAGCAGTTTTTCATATATAATCATACGTAATATGTTCCTCTATTGAATTCTGCTGATCTGCTCTACATTATGTGTGAATTTGAATAAATAAAGCATTTTTATTTATTTTTTAAATATGTATCATGCATGCAGCGCTGCATCATGACACTCTCACTCCTGTTCTCTCCATACAACGAAACTGGGTCATTAATTTTTAATCACAGTCCTCCGTCTTCGTGCCAGGAGACAGTCTGGTACTCATGGGAGAGCTTTTGAGAAACAGGTCTCAAGTGTGGAGATGTTCTTCCCAACGTGTTACACGAGAGAGGTGGAGAGGAACGAGACAGACTCTTTAGTATATAAATACACGCACAGCTCGTAAACACGTACACTACGCTACTACCTGCTATCACTCACATGTCAACTCTGTATGCACGCACACACACACACCTCCTGTAGCAATGGCATATCTAAACACACTCACCTCCTTTGATATTGGGTTTCTGAACGTTTGATAACTGAGTGACAACTCTTTCCCATATAAAGCATTTTTTTTGGCTTAACATACTTGTACATACACACACACACACATTTCACATCTCAGCCATTTTTCAAGAATTTAACTCATGCATTGCAAATTGTTTGCTGCCATGTGCTCAACCATATGCAAATCAAGAGGCGGATGTTTTTAATTAGTTCTGCTAGTGGTCATATTTTTAAAGGCTCAGAAACCAGCAAAGATGTCGCTGCTTCAGAGGCTTTCTGGCGCATGAGCCTGACACAAGCGCAGTGGCCGCCCTGTCACTGTTTCCCCTGTTCGGGGTGGAGGATAAATCCATCCATGCGAAGCCAGGAAACAAGACTTACAGGCTGTGAATTTAAAGAAAGGGAAATATAAAGCCCCAAGCACATACCGTGTACTGAAATCTTCCTCTCTGTGTGCAGAGACAGAAATCGGGGATCAAAACAAAAGCTTGGTGGAATATCTATCTAGACAGAGTGAAGGTCTCGAGCCCATTTGGCTCCAGAGATGCAAAGATATCTGAATCTGATCAAGATGTGTTGCGGAAGTGTGCTGATGTTCAGCAAAAAAAATAACAAATTTAACGCATTGCTGTAAAAACAGTTTAGAAATTGGATTGAATAGCTAATGCATAGACTTGAGAAAGTGGGTCAAGTACACTATATTGCCAAAAGTTTTGGGACACCCTCCAAATCATTGAATTCAGGTGTTTTTTTTCAGGGGTTGGTCTCAGCCTCTTAGTTCCAGTGAAAGGAACTCTGAATGCTTCAGCATACCAAGACATTTTGGACAATTTCATGCTCCCAACTTTGTGGGAACAGTTTGGGGATGACCGCTTCCTGTTCCAACATGACTGCACACCAGTGCACAAAGCAAGGTCCATAAAGACATGGATGAGTGAGTTTGGTGTGGAGGAACTTCAGAGTCCTGACCTCAACCTGATAGAACACCTTTGGGATGAATTAGAGTGGAGACTTCTCGTCCAACATCAGTGCCTGACCTCACAAATGCGCTTCTAGTGGAATGGTCAAGAATTCCCAAAAACACACTCCTAAACTTTGCGGAAAGTCTTCCTAGAAGAGTTTAAGCTGTTATAGCTGCAAAGGGCGGGACAACTCCATATTACATTCATGTGCATGTAAAGACAGACGTCCCAGGTTTCGAATGGCTCACAGTCTCCACTCTAATTCATCCCAAAGGTGTTCTATCAGGTTGAGGGTCAGGACTCAAGTTTCTCCACACCAAACTCGCTCATCCATGTCTTTATGGACCTTGCTTTGTGCACTGGTGTGCAGTCATGTAGGGATCATCCCCAAACTGTTCCAACATGACTGCACACCAGTGCACAAAGCAAGGTCCATAAAGACATGGATGAAATTATCCAGAATGTCTTGGTAAGCTGAAGCATTAAGAGTTCCTTTCACTGGAACTAAGGGGCCAGGGCCAACCCCTGAAAAACAACACCTGAATTCAATGATTTGGAGGGGTGTCCCAAAACTTTTGGCAATATAGTGTATATAAAGCACATAATGTAGACTGATGTTCCATCTATGCTGATTTTTACTTTAAATCTATAGCTACATAAATGCATACTATCAGAGGGACACAGATTGTACCCCAATTTTGGAATCACTCATGAGAATCATCAACATTTTCCCTTCCTTCTTCACCATCAAGGCATTGCTATCACCGATCTAGTTTGCATTGTGAAATAAGGCTTAGAGCTTCTTCTGATATTATCTAAAATCTTATCAGGAATATACATCCGCTTCATGTTTCACAGGTTATTACCCGATTCGCTGTCTCCGTCATTTTGCTTCTTGTTCTCCCTGAAATGCTTCGCTAAGTATAAATTACTGTTCATTACTGCTTTCAGGTCCACAGCAGGAGCAAGAAAGAATTAGAGCATCCAGAAAGAAAGAAGAAAAAAAAAGCTGAAACATAACAATTGCTCCAATTATATCTTTAAATACTGAATGGGAGAGAGAGAGAGAGAGAGAGAGAGAGCAACCTGTTACGCTTTAAACAGAGCTCATATCTCACAGTAACACACAGTGAAGGTGGACCCGTCGGATAAAAATAGGTGCATATGCTTCTCGCTAAGGCAGGATATTTAATCAAAACGTGAACAGTGTTTAGTAGGTGGTGTTAGCTTTCACTTAATTTACACCTCATTTTATCAGTGCAAAATATCGTAGGAGTTGACACACTTTTTTTTTTTTTAACGTGTGTTTGCAAGCACCATGGGAGATTTGGCAAACGTGTTCCAGTTAATTCTGTTTTAATTATTTCAATTATTTTATAGATAGAGTTACTTTAAATTGTATTTTGTTGACGATTACATGATCATTAACTCACAATACATTTCCAATACACTCTGAGATCCACTGAGGTTTTGTAGGTTTGGCTCTTTGTTTGGTTTTCAGGAAGGAAGGAAGTTTTTACAGCGTCCATGACTTTCAAAACATAAAGCAATCCAAAGTGTTAAGCCTAGTCCAGATCTAGTCCAAATGAAAGCAAGTCAGAACTGAGCACAAAAAGCATCCAAATCCTTATTGAGGCCAAGCTAGTTGGCTTCATTTGTGCAATAGACTTTGTGTATGTGAAAAGAAAAGATGGCAAAAACATATTTATGGCTCTCAGTCAGAAAACAAGACTATCTTGAGTGACTGTCTTCTAGAGAACAGGAAAAGCCTAACCACTGCTGGAATGCATGAATGAAGCCAACTAGGTGAAATAACAACTTGGTCTCAAAAAGTATTTGATGGTTTTCAGGCTCAATCTTGACTTATCTTAGTCTTGACTTATTTCAATCTTGATTTATCTCAGTCTTGACTTGTCTTAGTCTTGGCTTATTTCAGTCTTGACTTGTCTTAATCTTGACTTATCTCAGTCTTGATTATCTCAGTCCTGACTTATTTCAGTCTTGACATATATAAGTCTTGACTTATCTCAATTTTGACTTATATCAGTCATGACTTGTCTTAGTCTTGATTATCTCAGTCTTGCCTTATCACAGTCTTGACTTATCTCAGTCTTGATTCATCTCATTCTTGACTTGTCCTAGTCTTGACATATCTCTTAACTTGTCTTAATCTTGACTTATCTCAGTCTTGACTTGTCCTAGTCTTGATTATCTCGGTCTTGACTTATTTCAGTCTTGACATATCTTAGTCTTGACTTATCGCAATTTTGACTTCTCAGTCTTGATTTATCTTAGTCTTGACTTATCTTAATCTTGACTTATCTCAGTCTTCACTTGTCATAGTCTTGATTATCTCAGTTATGACTTATTTCAGTCTTGACTTATCTCATTCTTGACTTATCTCAGTCTTGACTTATTTTAGTCATGACTTGTCTTAGTCTTGACTTATCTCAGTCTTGACTTATTTTAGTCATGACTTGTCTTAGTCTTGACTTATCTCAGTCTTGACTTATTTTAGTCGTGACTTGTCTTAGTCTTGACTTATCTCAGCCTTGACTTATCTCATTCTTGACTTATTTTAGTCGTGACTTGTCTTAGTCTTGACTTATCTCATTCTTGACTTATTTTAGTCATGACTTGTCTTAGTCTTGACTTATCTCAGTCTTGACTTATTTTAGTCGTGACTTGTCTTAGTCTTGGCTTATCTCAGTCTTGACTTATTTTAGTCGTGACTTGTCTTAGTCTTGACTTATCTCAGCCTTGACTTATCTCATTCTTGACTTATTTTAGTCGTGACTTGTCTTAGTCTTGACTTATCTCATTCTTGACTTATTTTAGTCATGACTTGTCTTAGTCTTGACTTATCTCAGTCTTAGTTCTTGTCTTACCCAAGAATTGCCTACAGCCCGACCATGCATACAGTTTATTATTCAGTTTCTACACCAATCAGAAGCTTTCAACCATAACAGAACACAAAAGGTTTAATGTAATTCATCCAATAAATAAGTACATTTCTTTTTGCCAGCTGTTATGCTTATCTGAGATATCTGAGAATTCTGATTCTTGAATAATAATAATGAAAAAGCTGGGTAAACCAAAGCCAAAACAAAAAAAAATCTGTAATGTATGATTATGGCATTTGGCAGATGCCCTTATTAAGAGAGACTTACAAACGCATTTTACATTTATCTCCTTTATCGAACTGAGCAGTTGAGGATTAAGGGCCTTGCTCAAGGGTCCAGCAGTGACAGCTTGGCGGTGCTGTGGCTTAAACCCACGACCTGCTGCTGAGCTTCCACTGCCCTGAAGGTCATGTAATGTCTTTTTTTTTTTCACTTCGCATTCAAAATGGAGACCTTTAAAGGAAATGGAGGCACTGGAGAAAGGTCAGCATTTAGCATTTAGCATTGATATCTCATTCTTATCAAATAATATGACATTATTATTATTATTATTATTATTAATAGTAGTAGTAGAAGTAGTTCATATTGATTAATTATAATGTACTGAAATTGTTCATCAGCGTTGGTGTTCAGGATACTTATTAGAATACAATCTCTGCCATACCATCCAGGTGTGCAGGTATGTATTGCCCAAGGCAGGATGCCTGTAGGGCAGAAATCAGCCACACACTCATTTTTAAACAATACACCAGCCAGAAAAGAGAGCACAGTGCTGTCTGCACAAAGTGAAACGAGAACATGAAAGCACAAACGTTCCCCGAGGCGAACTTGTGGACATTACTTCACACTGTCCATTGTGCTTAATGGTTGAGCATTTATGAAGCAGCATGTCTTGTGTTTGATTCCCTCTACAGGTGTGTGCTGGAATCCAGCTGTGAGAGGCCAGAGCATGCAGAGAACATTAAAGCTCCTTACACTCCATGGACAGAGTTATTCATGGAAATTACTGGCAATTATTTGGGAAGGGGTTAAAGCAGAGAGCACAACAATTGCTGGGAAATTGTTCTATTGCTGGAGATTCAACCTGATGCACTTGATGGGTTTAAAATAGAAATTTCACAGAATGGATTGTATCCGCAACAGGACTTTTATTTCATTTTATAAAAGAGGTTCATGGCTTTTCTGTGTAAAACCCTGAATATGTCAATAAAGTATTGAAATAAATAATTCTTGTCTACGGGCAAATCTAAATAAGACTAACGCAATAATTCAACATATCTCAATCTTTTCTCCACTAGAAATATTCACAGGCTTTTTCCACCCTTCTGCAAAACCAGTGAAAAGAAAGATTCTGTATATGTGATGCTGAAAATATTCCCAGTAGGTGTATTAACACATTGTGGCAAAAATGTCACACATTGTGCCTTGTACAATTGGGTGTGAAATATTAAGGAGGTCATTCAATTGCTGGCTGCTGCATTTTCTGAAAGTAAACAATAGTAAAGTGCCATAACATGAAACTTCAAAAAATGAGCTTACACACATACACAGGGGGGATGACGGAGAAGAGGAGAGAGAAGAATAGCTGGAGGGGAAAAAGAGGGAAGGGGAAAGGAAAAAGAGCAGTAAACACGCCTGTCAGCAGAATGAGACCCATACAGAAAAACTCAATTGGATTTTGGGAGCG
Organism: Hemibagrus wyckioides; assembly: GCF_019097595.1. Lineage (NCBI taxonomy): Eukaryota > Metazoa > Chordata > Actinopteri > Siluriformes > Bagridae > Hemibagrus > Hemibagrus wyckioides. Next base: position 23,464,210 of record NC_080714.1, on the reverse strand, counting down.
TAGCGTAGACACGGGAGGGAACGAGGGAGCAAAACCAAATAAGCATGAGAGCAGAGGGAAAGCAAGCTCTGGCACTAGAGATCACTGACAGTTTTGTGGTGAGACAGGGTTTCGAGCCGTACCACTGTGCCCCAATCTGCCACGTCCCAAGATCCAAACTCCAAACCAACACAACACGGCCGTTTCGGAGTGTAATGCTTATGTAAGAAACCAATATAGTAATACCAGAGAAATATATCACGCAGCCAGCAGCAGAATCAGAACGTGGGCCATCACGGCCTCCTGTGGCACGGAGGCTCATTTCAATGCTATTAAGATGCTGAGTGTCTTAACCGAAGCTCTCTGTAGCATAATGAATCAGCAGGCAGAAGAAGAACAGCCCAGAGGGGACGCCATCTTTTTAACCCGCTTTTTAAAATGCATGCTTTCATTCAAGGAGGCCTGGTGAAGCATGGGTAAGCTCAGTGAAATCAGCAAGACTACAGGGTATGGAGGGGGAAATAAGGGATGAAAGCATTATATTAAGACATAAAGACAACGGGAGAAGGCTGTAAGGGATAAAGGATCGCAGTGCTACTGGAGTCAGCAGTACTAAATGTGCTGGAAAGGCAAGGAAGCAGCTTCATTAGGACCAAAGGCAAAGAATGGGTAGTGATGATGCTAATTTTTCAAAATCCTGCTGGTAAAACAGATTTGAAGAAACAAAGCCAAACTAAGGAAGGCAACCATGATGGTGGCATTGTTGCCTCACAGCTCCAGGGGTCTCTGGTTCAATGCTGAGCTGGGGTGTTTCCTACATTCTCCATTTCTTCATAAGGTTTACTCTTGCTTCTGTTTTCTTCCTGCACTTCAAAAGCATGCCAGTGGGTGCACTGCTGATGTTAAATTTCCCATAAGTACATGAAGGAGTCTGCGACTAAGCGTATGGTGCCCTGACATTGCCTGGCATCCCATCTAAGATGTATCCTCATGGCTCGTACCCGGTACTACCAAGGTCCAGTAAGTTCCACATTTTGCACCACAACACAGAGCGAGACAAAACAGTGACTGAAAAACCAAACTCAAATAATCACACCTTCTAGTACTTTCCGCAGAGTCCTCCCACCTTCACAGTCAGCATCTGTTCTCCAAATCCCACACCTCACACTATGCAATCAAGCTCCACTCCATGTGTCCTTAGCATGCTGCTTTGAAAAGAAATGAAAGGTAAAAGAGGAGGAAGATGAAACACTGAAATGAATGAAATAGCCACATGAAATTGGGAAAGAATTTAAAGACCCTCGATAGTGGACGTCATTCAACCTACATTGAAAGGCTTGCTTTTCACTACTGCACGAACAGCCTTACTTCCTGTGGCATCACAGTGTCTTGTGTGAAGTCTTGTACCAAGAACATTCACAAATCTATAGACCACAATTGAGTTTCAAGCTGATATTACAATGCATTTCTATTCCTGCTCTCTCTGAAAGTGTGAGATTGAGACTCATTATGATTATAGCATTACAAATTCAGCCATTTATTATTAGATTATATGGAACATCTGCAAATAAAAGGTCCCTGGAAATTAATAGCTACTACAGGTATGATCATGTAGGTACAGATAAGATCGAGGACATCTTTTAGAACCCTTTGCATTTGCCTTGTAGCTGGAACGACTTCCAGAGCTGCTGTCATAGAAAATGAATCAACACCTTCTGGTCAATCAGAACGGAGAATCCAAACGTGTTGCAATATCTAATTAATTCCAGCTCTGGAATAGGTCTCACACCAACTTCCTCAAAAAGACTTTTCTCGCCAGCTTCGGAGAGATTAAAATTAGAACCATTTCCAAAAGCCGATACACTGCAGCTCTGGTCTCTCAGCCAAAGCTCCACAGAGGTGATGACTCAGTGTTCTGACCTCTCACACCATCACTGCGTTTATCAGACAAGCAAAGGCTGTTTCTGGGAGATTGTGGATTTAAGCTACTCCAGTTTTGATGACTCAGGCCTGGGCTGGATTTCAGAAGTGCTGCAGCCAGTATCAGTTAAACACCGTTAAGAACTTGTTTCCAAAAATACTTCAGGAGATATAGTTTTAATAGAATGTTCTAGCATTCTTAATGTTTCTTTGCCCTAAGCGTATACACTTGAAAGTATTTTCATATAGCGCCCGAAAATTTGGCTTGGATTTTTACAGAAAAACCTTCAAAAAGTCTTCTTCAGCCTGTCGCTCTGGCAGATTCCTTAAAGGTTAAGGAGCCTAGAGCAGATCGTTTCTCATCCTCAAAACCTTCGAGGTCTTTTTTATATATATATATATATATAATATAAACCTTTCAACCGGTCATTTAGACTAACCCTCCACTCTTCCGGGAAGGCTTTCCACTAGATTTTGGAGTGCGTCTGTGGGGATTTGCGATCATTCAGCTACAAGAATATTAGTGGGATCAGGCATTGATGCTGGGTGAAGAGGTGTGAGTTCAGCCGGTGTTCCAGTTCATCCTAAAGGTGTTCAGTAGGGGTTGAGTAGGAGTCAGGGCTCTGTGCAGGACACCTGAGTTTGTGCACAGGGGCAGCTTGCACAGACCTTCTATACAATTGTGTGGCCATAAAATGTTATTGATTTCATATATATAAGTTAAGGCCAATTTTTCTTCTTTTTTTATCAGTACCAGGAAAAAACACTTGGAAAATGTATCATTAAAAAACGGCTCGATTTTTTAATTTCCCCTCGAAATGCCTAGTTTCATGAAACTGTGTGTGTGTGTGTGTGTGTGTGTGTGTGTGGGAGGGTACATGTAGGAGTATATAAACAAGAAAAATGAGCCACTGATGAGCACTTGAGCTTTGTGTGAGCACTGTATTTGAGAGCAAGAGTGAAAAATTTATATTAAAATACTTTGATTCTCTTCAAAATGACTGAAAAGGGCAAAGTTTATTCGTATTTCTCTGATAGGACGATTGTGAGTAGATGTGTTGATGCACAACAAAGGGAAATTATAGCATGGTAATTCAAGTCTGCTCCTTTGATGACATAAAAATACATTAATATTTATATCTCTATAATGAATTGCCTCATTGCTAATGAGCTGCTACAACGATTTGAATATTCACCCTAAGCACTGGCAAGTTTTTGCAGTGTTATAAAAAAGTTCCTTGTTTTATTTTTATCAGAGATGGGATGTTTATGTCTCTCTGTTTCTCTGTCTTTGCTGAAGGCTCTGTTGCTTGTGCGCTCTCTCTCTCTCTCTCTCTCTCTCTCTCGCTCTTTTTTCCCCCTGATGCCTGTGTACTGTTTATGCATTTTATTTGTTCCCCCTCCAGCTCATCTCTCTGGCCCTGTAGGTTAATTGTGCTCTGGTTCCTCATGCCTTATTGATTAGTAAATGGTCGAGAGTTTTAGGCTAATCTTCATCGACAGCAGTGGTATCCTGGAGCTCCATTATCAGGCAGAACCACCGGGTTCTTCAGTCCACAAAAAATAAGGGCATCTCCCTCTGCATCCAAACAAACACACCACCATGGGTTCTGGGCCCAGACTTCAGGTCAGTGCTGTAGGCCAGGTTTCTTTATAGGGCTGGAGTCAGAATAATCTGCCATGGGAAATGTCATTCCTCTTCTCATAAAGATCATCAATCTCAGGGAGATCACGTTCAGTGAGTGACAGGCCCGTCAATCCACATTACTGGACATGAACACACACACGGTCAATGACACACACTCTTGCCCCCGAACAGCAAAGTAAATAAGATGCCAGCTTTGTCTCTGAAATAGTCTTGTCAGCTAGAGGTGTTTAGGAATGGCATATGAGGATGCAAGCTGTTACAGGAAAATAATCAAGGACAGAATGACGTGATGTGGACTGACGTGAAGTGGAGTTACAGCACAAAGGAGTTTATTTTACAGCAACAATACATCTCGGTGATTTATTTTCTGTTATATTACAGAACTATTACCAATTAATAATATACTATTGAATGACGTGTTGTACTGTAACATGTTTATATGTTTATAGTTAGAATGAACAAATTAGTTCCCGTTATTACTTTCATTATCATAGCAATAAAAAAAAAATCATTCCCTTACTATTCTTTTCTCTATTTCTTGGTATTAATAAAACAAAAATCATGTAATTTGTCATGTTAACAAGAGAAAAAAAAGCACAGAGCTCTGTGTCTTGAAGACTATCATATCTATGATTAGACTAACACTTTATAAAATAATTCTGAAATATAGTCCAGGTATAAATGAGCATAGAAATTACAACGTATTCACCTGTGCATAACAAGTGCATTAACTTGCAAAAACCTGTGCATTAACGCATTAATTAGTTATCTGAGCTACAGTAGGCAAGCTGTAATAGGAAGTTAATCAATATCTTCTGACCCAACTGTCCTGTGAAATCAATAGTGCTGTGTTATGAGTCAATTGTGAATAACGTTCTCTATCTTCAGACGCTGATAAAGTAAAAGAAATCTTGCAGGTAAATAAATAAATAAATAAAAAAAGCCATTTATCTTGTTTAGGCTCTTGCCTTAAAAGTATACGGTTCACAAAGAAAGACATTCCCATTTATACCCATACTTGTATGTACACATCCGTCAATATAAAGAACATTTACTTTATATATTTTTCTCTATAGCATACAGTCATACACTATTCCTGCAGCTGCTAGACACATCAGGTAATATATTTGTGCACTTGTCAGTGGCCACTATTTTTGTTGCATCTCTATTCAAGGGAATCTATATTGACTCCACCCCTAGAATCCATCATCAACTCTGTCATGTAAAAGATTTTTTTTGCTGAAATATTTCTATAGCCAGTGATAAACGTCAGAGGGTGATAAGGAAATATTCTGAATAAAATCACTGCACAATTAAATTGATTCTTGTCGACATGTTGCTATATTCTGTAATTAAGTTAACCAATTAAGGCACATGTACAGTCAATCTTCCTGTACTGATAAGGTTAATAGGTGCAGGAAATAGTACCTTTATGACAGTCAATGAAAATGATTAAAATAACGTCCTAGTAGTAGGGAAAATGACATCAGATCTACTCATCTTTTCTTCTTGGGCATAAACCCCCAGTAGCTCACCAGCTATCCTCTTGATATCCCTATGCTTACATTATAATGCTAGCTTAAGTTGGTTAATCCGCAGTCTCAACGTAAAATGTGATTAAAGAAATTAACAGAGGTTGTCTTTTGACATCTGAGGAGGAATCAGAATAAGGAAGAGTGGCTTTATTTTATTTTTTTAGACACTATTATAAGGCAATTACTATGCAACTCAATGCCATTTTACATGTATATAATCATCCGAATACAGTATTTGCTATATCAACCAACTCCATCCCCCCTTGCTAAGCCTCTGCAAGTAGGAATTACATAAAATGCATTACAGTCTATCTCCCTATTGGACATTATTGCCCAAGTCAGCAGTTTTAACAGAGGAATGTCATTAATTCCAGACCTCCTTCACGTTGATGGCAGTTTTAGCAGAATGGTCTTGCGAGAGGAACTCTTCCAGATAACACTCTCCCCTCTGTATTTTATTTCTCCTCATTAAAGTCTCGGTCTATTCCGGCTCAAGTTGACCCAGTAACTCTTTCTTCCCTACATCTACATCCCAACAACGGTTCTTGGGAATGCTTCACAATTTTCTTGGTTGCCGTTATGCCAGTAATCAAGAACAGGGCATCCTAACAATTAAACATTAACTTGGATTACCTCTTGAACATGAGTACTCTGGTTTGGGGAAAAGTGCAAAACATTTTAAATGTAGACTCTGGGCTATTTTTTCCCACCAAATTCTGTTTTGAAACCGCAATTTCATTTTATTGGGTTATTAGCACACTGTTGGGTAGTAATGCTGGTGTAGTAGGAGGAAGGAAGGAAGGAAGGAAACTACACTGAAATCACCCATCAAATAAGATATTACAGAGAAATGACCTCGTCAGCATCCAAGATAAACAGAATCCTAGCACATAATAACTCAAAAAATGCGACAAGCCTGTGAGTGTTCTGGTTTGGGGAAAAGTGCAGAACATTTTAAATGTAGACTCTGGGCTATTTTTTTCCACCAAATTCTGTTTTGAAGCTGCAGGTTCGTTTTATTGGGTTATTAGCACACTGTCGGGTAGTAACGCTAGTGTAGTGTAGGAGGAAGGGAGGAAGGAAAGGAAGGAAGGAAGGAAAGAAAGAAAGAAAGAAAGAAAGAAAGAAAGAAAGAAAGAAAGAAAGAAAGAAAGAAAGAAAGAAAGAAAGAAAGGAAGGAAGGAAGGAAGGAAGGAAGGAAGGAAGGAAAAAGAGAGAGAGAAAGAGAGAGAAAGAAAGAAAGAAAGAAAGAAAGAAAGAAAGAAAGGGAGAGATGAAGGAAGGGAAGGAAGGAAGGAAGGAAGGAAGGAAGGAAGGAAGGAAGGAAGGAAGGAAGGAAGGAAGGATTGAGGGAGGGAAGGGGGGGTGGGATTGAGGGATGGAAGGAAGGCAGGAGGGAAGGGTTCGAGGGAGGGAAGGGAGGGAGGGAGGGAAGGAAGGAAGGAAGGAAAATGCTGACATGAGTATGTAAGCTCAGGTCAAAAAGTTCTAAAATGAAAAAATGTGTTTGCCCTATTGAAGTGTGTTCAGGAGCAGTTCACTGTGGATCATCACTGCACAACGCTGTAAAGTACCTGAAATTACCTCATCACATAAGATATTACAGAGAAATGACCTCATCAGCTTTCAAGACAAACAGAATCCTAGCATTTAATATCTCAAAAACTGTGACAAGCCTGTGTAGGTTGGTGGTGTTTTCAAGTAGGTTGGAGTTTTCAAAAAAAAATAAAAAATAACGTTTTTCCCATCCACATGAAAACAGTGAAAGCAGAATTTAATGTTTTTCAACCCTTCGGGGTATTTTAGTGATCCAAAATGCTGTTCTCATGTGTCCAGGAAACCAACACAGAGAAAATATCCCAATGCCTCAGCACCACTGAAGACAACGCTCATACAGACCACCCCTCCCTCACACCTACAGCTTTACCTCAGGTGCACTGATATGAGCCATTTTCCCCTGACACACTCTGACCAGGAATAAAACTTCAGTTTCAATGGCAAACTATCAGGATATCCTAATAAAATAAGAGTGCTTAGTAGTTAGCAGGGTTGCTAAAATGTCAAAGATACACCTGTCAATAACTAAGCTAGCATATATATATATATATATATATATATATACCTAGATCAGGCATAGATACTTGACCCAGTAACTCTTCCTGTCTTCCATACATTTCCTTCCCACAACAGTTCCTGGGAATGCTTCACAATTCTCTGAAGATTAGGCATAGATACTGACCACTGCAGACCGGGAACATGCCACAAGAGCTGCAGTTTTGGAGATGCTCTGATCCAGTGGTCTAGCCATCACAATTTGGCCCTTGTCAAACTCGCTCAAATCCTTACTCTTGTCCATTTTTCCTGCTTCTAACACATCAACTTTGAGGACAAAATGTCCACTTGCTGCCTAATATATCCCACCCACTAACAGGTGCCATGATGAGGAGATAATCAGTCTTATTCTCTTCATATGACACTGCTCATAATGTTAACATTTAACTATATATATATATATCTGCTGTACTGAATACTTAAAAACTATTTTAGAAATCCTATCAGCTTAGCTCATATTTCATATTTTGCATCATGAACAGTGAATGAAGAATGGATGAATGCATCACACGGACTTTCTAAACACGTCATTTCAATAACTAAGAGGTAGTATTAGTTTTTTAAACCTTAAAAGGCAACGTTACTACAGGTTTGTAAACTTTTTCACTGAATTATGTCTAAAACACCTTGTGCAGGAAATTATAGGTAATTGTTCCCAACGCTATATTTTCAGAAACAGTTTATTTCTAACAGCCAAATGTTTATCTGAATTTGGAGCAATTACCAACTTCAACATATTGTTAACTGCTCAGCGGGAAAGCAAAACATACACTCCAGAAGCTTTTGCATTTGTCTGCTAAAATGATCTCTTCATCTGTAAAAGGTTTGCTTGTATACAACAATATTGTTTATGATAATAATTTTATGAAAATATATATAATAAATCAACAAAATTGAAATAACTCCGGAAAGCTGAATTTACCGAGCCAGTGTTCCCCTGTAATCTTGCCAAATCCCTCTTGGTATGCAGCCCAATCCCTGTAGAAGTTTACAGAGCCGTCTTCTCTGCGCTGGAACACCTGAAGGACATAAAAATGAAAAAATATTGGTATAAAATTCCACTAGACGATCTGAAGAATGCAGATGGCATCATACAAATAGCTACGTGCAAGTTAATATATATGATAATAAACACTGAAACCATAATTGGCTAGTGTACACCGATCAGGCATAACATTATGACCACTGATGATCTCCTCATCATGGCACCTGTTAGTGGGTGGGATATATTAGGCAGCAAGTGAACATTTCCTCAAAGTTGATGTGTTAGAAGCAGGAAAAATGGACAAGCGTAAGGATTTGAGCGAGTTTGACAAGGACCAGATTGTGATGGCTACATGACTGGATCAGAGCAGCTCCAAAACTGCAGCTCTTGTGGGGTGTTCCCGGTCTGCAGTGGTCAGTATCTATCAAAAGTGTTCCAAGGAAGGAACAGTGGTGATCCGGCGACAGGGTCATGGGCGGCCAAGTCTCATCGATGCACGTGGGGAGCGAAGGCTGGCCCGTGTGATCCGATCCAACAGACGAGCTACTGTTGCTCAAATTGCTAAAGAAGTTAATGCTGGTTCTGATAGACAAACGTCAGAATACACAGTGTATGACGGGTCAGGGCTGTTTTGGCAGCAAAAGGAGGACCAACAGGTGGTCATAATGGTATGCTTGGTCAGTGTATGAGTTTGCTTGTCAACAGAAACACTGTTCTTTATTTAAGGCAGACTTTAATGTCCCCCATTGAGATTCAAATCGGTTTTATACAGTTAGATAGTTGACATTTATTCATATAGTATATGACATTAGTGAAACTATTTGTGCGCAATAACAATCCAGGTACCTTTTCTAACTGCACATAGTAGCATACATTGTTATACTCTATAAGTGCTCTCTTCTGTTACTCTCGTGGGGAAAAAAAACAATGTCATGCTCTATCCCTTCTGCCTGACCGAGTATACACTTAAATGGCACTATTTCAAATAGCTAAACTATATGGCCAAACTTTTGCAGACACTAAACCATCACACCTATCGAGTGTGTCATAGTAAAATCTTTCCTCTTAGCTGGAAGCACACAATTGTATAGGATGCTGAAACATTACTCTTCACTGGAACTAATGGGTCTACAGTAGTTCAGAGCTCTTGCAGCATGTGCGCAAGAGGACATCAATGAAGATATGGTTTACCACATTATAAAAACTTGAGCGTCCTGCAAAAAGCCCTGTTCTCAACCCCACTAAACACCTTTAGGATGAAGTGGAACACAGAATGCACCCCACAACAGCAACATCAGACCTCAGAAATGCTCTTGAGGCTGAACGAGCACAAATCATCATAGCCATGCTTTAAAATCTAGTGGAAAGTCTTACCCGAAGAGTAGAGATTATTTTTTAAGGCCAAAAAGTGACTAAATCTTTAATGGGTATTCAAATATCACATTAGTGTGATTGTCAGATGGTCTAATAATAGTGTATTACATGTCATCGAGTTGCCAAAAAAAAAAAAAATCGGGTTTTTGCAAGTACAACGGTTAAGACCTGGACATAATTTAAAGTGTAATTCAGGCACTAATTGACTGCTGATGCCCTTATAGAAGATTAATCAAGCAAGCACCGGATCAATGACTGCTGAAAATGCCGGCAAAGGAAGAAAAAAAAAAAACCTGGATAGTATTGGAAATGAGGCACTCAGCATGAGAACACACATCTATACACGCAAACACGCCAGAGATCTATATAAATTAAATCCACAATGGTGTCCTCTGGCCTGAATTAGAAATCATAATATTGTCGCTGTGGGTATGTTTGACAGCGATCGACAGAAAGAAGCTGTCTGCGCTTCAGCACAAGCTTGTTATGGTGGTTTAGCTGTTACTGAAGGCATGTTTGTGTGGTTGTATAGAGTAGAGCCCGGATCCTACAGTGAGGCCTTGGAGCTGTACCTTTCAAGCGTCATGGAAAGCACAGCACTTCTCCTGAGACAACATGCGAGCGCTCCATGCAGGTGCTTGGGGCTGCATTTAAAATGAATAGCTGTGGCTCCCTCTCCCTCTCAATCCTACTCCAATCCACAAAGGAACCGGAGAGATTTTAATTATTCACCGTAATCTCTGCAACTACTTATCGAGTCACCTTTCACAAGCCAGAGCTCTAAATCTTTTTAAAATACAGCAAAAAATCCTGTGTTTTAATAAATATTTCATAAGATAAGCATATCCCTACCAGGGCAGCTTGGACTGGCTTTAATTTAAAAAGCGATAAGATGTTAAATTAAAAACAGAAAGCATTGCCTGGCATGAGCCCGAGCACTCCTGAGTTTAGAGATGATTGGCTGTGAATGAAAGGTGTAGCTTTGGGTAATATCTCTACAGTAAACCTGCTGACTGTATCATCTCTCATACTGGGTGAACTAAAAAAGAAAAGAAAAAAAAAGACCCACACACGTTATAATGGCATTAAATGGAGTCAGAGTGGGTGTGTGATGTTTCCTCCCTCGGTTTCTCTTCATATCCACCATGAATCTGCTTCAGCCTTCACACAGTGCGTCGTCCACAAAGCAATTTCTCTCCTTATAATGAATGTCCGCTGGCAGCAGAGCACACAATAGCTGACACTAGTCCTTCAGTTCAGATGAGCTTCAGCAGCAGATTACACTGCTTCGCCATGTACGCCAGCCCACTTTTGTCGAAAGGCTATAACACAGAGGGACGACCTTGTTGAATTACAGAATAATGGTTGTAGAAAGTTGTCTGAGTGTGTGGAGGCAGCACAGTAAATATGCGTGTTTAACTACTTCATAGCCATGTGCGGCTACGTGTGTGGCTCCACCTGTTGTCCTTTTGTCATTTTTATGTGTTGATCCACATTGTTCGAATATTTTCCTGGGTATTTCAGTAGTGTGAATTAAAGCAATAAGTGATGCATAACAATGACTATGTAATGGGAATGTGTGATCTTAGGCACAGTCTATAGTAAGGTGACAAATGTATGATAAAATCCAATGTTCCATAAATAATTTCACTCATTATTAATAATGTTCACAAATAAGTCATCTGTTAGTGCTACGGGTTAACATATCAGACAAAAATGATGGCTTAATATGGTATATAGAGGCTCAGCTAATCAGCTTTCAGAACCAAAACTGCCCATTGTTTATAATGCAAGTCATAAAATATTTGCTAATAAATAAATGAAGTATAAGCCTAAAATCTATTTTAATGAATAGGTTTTTTGAACATCGATAGTGCGTTATAAAGATTTACATGGAACTAATGTTAATTATCATTATTGTAATTAATTAATGCATTAAGCTTAATATTATACTGAAGTGATTTTTTTTTTTTTTCAACCATTTCTAGTTACAGAATGCTTCGCCATAATACTGATTATAGTGATTATAGGTTTGTGAAATATTGTAATAACATATAAAGGTTCATTTATTAATGTAATTATTTTTCGTCTTTTAATTAATGTTTATAAATCTTACGTTATGTGGATATGTACACATTTGTCTGAGAGATGAGTCTCTGGGAATGAGCTATTACGATTGAAACAATAATACATTAGCATGAATTTTACACGATTTGCCTTATATAAAATTAATCAACACCTACTGACCAATCAGATTTAAAAAATCAACATAATATAAGATATAATATGTTAGGTATGTTAGTTATCGCTACTGTCATTAGTTAATGGTTAATACTTCAATACATAACTACTGGCAGTTCTATGAAACCCAACCTACTATTGGCCAAAAACGCCATAAGGAAATGAAGATCTCTGCTGCAGCCTTTACAAATGCACACAATAAAGGGTACATTACTCCATCACTCCAATACATAACTATTAAATAAAATGTATTGGCGTAATGGAGTAATGTACCCTTTATTGTAATGTTAAGGTGTGCATTTCTAAAGGCTGCAGCAGAGATCTTCATTTCTTTATGGTGGCCAATAGTAGGTTTGGTTTCATAGAACAGCCAACAAAAAAAAAAACCTAAGCCCTGCTGCTAAAATGACAGAAAAACGAAGCATGTGCTTCTGTTGTTTTCCCCAGCAGGCTACTCCTATAGACAGCAAGGTACAGCAGTGAGAGGATAACAATCCACTGCAATGACAAATACACCAGCCAGTGAGCACCGAGAGCAGGACGCACTCGTCAACATGTCAATCAACTCAGCTCCACCTCCTCTGTATGGGGTCCAGAAGTACCTTGAGGAGAGAGCAATGAAAAAGTGAGTATGCCCACAGCCACACAGCTGGGTCCTATCTGACTCAATAGTGCAGTTATTGTCTGCTGAACTACTGCAGGCCTCCTGTAAGACAGCGAGAAACACACGCTCAGTGACTGCAGTGATCGATCCACTCTATTAAATGAGCATAGCCGCAAAATCTAGCAATTCTACACAGGAATGTAGCAAACTGAAAGCATTGCTGTGTTTTGTTTCAATTTCCAGTCTCTCTATAGTTCCTTACACCGTCCAAATTACGCACGTCCATCAATGGCAGCATTTGACCATTACCCTTGTTGGGGAGACACCTCACATCAGATCTCTGACCCCTGATTGGCTGCACCGACGACACAGCAGACAGACAAAGTGCGGCACTTGTCTTGCGTCTAACCGCCAAAAGCAGCGTTCTAAATTACAGACGAGGAGGGAAAACATCAGTTCCCGTCTAATCTTATATAATCCTTTGAATTTCAACAGGTGCCATTCTTCAGTCCAATTACGGTGTTTTGGCAGGTCTACTGCAGCAGAACAAGATTAAATCAAAAGAACAAACTGTTTTTATACTCAGCTATTCCAAGGTTTTTTTTTGCTGCCTTATAAAACACATTAAAATAAAAGACTTAATAATGGCACTAATCAATAGCATGGTAGGAATGAACAGTGGTCCAGAATGCACGTGGTAGCAAGTGCAGCATGACAGCATCCATTTGGGCATTTAATTCTGACTGTGAACATGAGTAATCGAATAATGGAGAGAGAGCGAGAGAGAGAGAGAGAGAGAGAGAGAGAGAGGCAAGTTACAGAATTACAAACAGCACAATATGTTTTGCTAAGGTGAAAGAGTTATTATTATCATTCTTTACATTTACAAAACACTATGAAACTTCTAATTTAGATAGATAGATAGATAGATAGATAGATAGATAGATAGATAGATAGATAGATAGATAGATAGATAGATAGACACAGACAAACGGACGGACAGACAGGCAGAAGCGGTAATATATGACTTCATCATGGATGAAAAGAAAGCGAGGAGATGTGAGTTGGTTGATTCAGTAAATTAGCTCAGGTCAGGATAATCATATCTGTCTACACCTGTTGATGTTAGCCTAACGTTGACTGAGCTAACGTTAACATACGCTGTTGTTGCTAGGTAACTTCAGACTGTTAGCTGAATATTTAATGTAGATTAGAAGATTCTGTCTAGCATGAAATCGAGTTCACTCTAAACCACGCATGAGTCGGGATGCAAGTTTAATGTTAGACTCAGTATGATCATAATCATCAGAGGACAGATGAGGTGGACAGTTAGGACACATGGAGAGATGGAGGACAATGAAAAATATACCTTATATTAAAATGAATGTTTGTGAGATTGTGTGGGACCAAATCATCCTGTGCACCAAATATGTAGTGTATCTATTGTATTATCAATTTTCCCAACCTTTTGAATTACAGAAGTAAGGATTACAGATCATTACTTCCTACCCTGCTATAATACAGTGTTGGAGGCATAAAAATGATCTACTTTAGGTATTTGTGCTGCACAGAAAATTATCACCAGGAATGTAAATATTTTAATTTGTTCACTCAGGGTGGTTGTTTGTGCATGAGAGACAATTTTTAAAGTAATGATCAACATTTTCATATAATTACATATTAATGTTGCTGCTGTCTATCTGCACCAAGTCTTGGTGATCGGCCCCTGTTAAAGCAATAAAGAAAGTAGGACATCTTTTTTTTATATACATAGCTTACTTTTCTTTTTGACAGAATATATCATTATAATCAATTTCAATTCAATTATTTCCTGTATTTCCTGTATCACCATAGGCCCTAAATGTATGTAAATGCAATCAAAAACACTTTCCCCATTTTGTGCCCTGACGTATATATATATATATATATATATATATATATATATATATAGCTCTGGAAATAATAATAAGAGACCACTGCAAAATAATGAGTTTCTTATGTTGTTTTTCTTTCAGGTTCATGTATTGGTGAGACGAACAGTTTTGTTTCATTTTTTGTGAACTGCTGACAATATTTCTCCTAAATTCCAAATATAACTATTGTTATTTAGATTCTATATTTAAAGGAAATGACAACACATCAAAATAACCCAAGATCATGCAGTATTTGCAGAGCTTTAATAACTCAAATAAAACAAAATGCAAATCATTTGTAAACAAATTGTGTTAATGCTTTGGCTAAATAACATTAAGAAATCAGTATTTGGTGGAATAACCCCTGATTTGCGTGAGTTTTGGCTCCGTGCTCTCCACCAGTTTTTCACATTGCTGTTGAGGAACAAAAAAGCAAACAGCTCAGCTTTGCTTGATGGTTTGTGACCATCCATCTTCCTCTTGATGACATTCTAGAGGTGTTCAATACGGTTCAAATCTGGAGATTGGGCAGTGGTCTCTTATTTTTTTCCAGAGCTATATATATATATATATATATATAAATTCTCCTTACCAAAATGATTTTCTGAGTAACATGTAAGTCAGTAGTCTGAGTATAGATTTGTGGAATATCTGTATTAAGTTCTCAGTATACGGGATTCTCAGGATCCTCAGTGTATGTAGCCCAAATTTTAGTGAAAACCAAATGTAATGCTATCAAAAGTAGTAAGTGTATAGTTTTTGGTAGTTTCACTGCAAATGCACATACAGAGATTAACAAAAAAAACAACTTGCTGTGACTCCAAAGTAATAACGAAATCGCTGTCAGTTCTGTGCCTATTCTGGTTGTCCCCCAAACTGCTGGACAATGAACTAAAAATAGCATCCAAAGTTTTCTCCGCCTTCCTCTGGGCCAGATGTGTTGTGAATGTACCATGGAAAAGGGTGCATAGCTATTAAGACAGATAGACAGGGGCAGACAGACACACACACACACACACACACACTTCAAAGAACCCGGCTTACACAGGCCGCTGAGTCACCGCACACCTAATCATCTCAGGCTCTTAATCCAGCACAGGAAACTGGAGATAGTACATTCTGAAATGATGCATGCCACTGACGTGAGGACTCATGCCAGCTCATTTCCCTTCACGCTATGGAGTGTGCTTATCCGGCACGTCCAATAACTCCATTCCCGACAAAAGAGCTTCCACTTTACACTGCGCTCTCCATCGCTTCTTTAATCACTGCAGAAAAACTACACAGAGAAAACTATCGTAACCGCTACGTCTCTGATTTCAGTGCTGTCCATCACTCTGCATGATTTCTAATTACAAATGTCAGCTGAAGAGTTTAACAGCATTAAAAAAAACTCTGAGAACATCATGGCAAAGAACAGAGGGATTAATATACCCTCAGTGCAATCTGTAAATACTTGTTAATTATGTAATATGCAGTCTGTGCAATTAGATTGAAGAGGGAAAAGTGGCCAGACGAAATCATTGGGACCATCTGCAACCCATTAGCAATTAAACACCCCGCTAATGGGATTCAAATTGAATCGTGACAATGGACCTCTACCAGCTCCTCTACCAGCAAATCACGGAAATCCAGTCGAGGTTATCGAGGATTATCCAGATAGCATCTGAGGTGAACAGCTTACAGATACCATCCGTGTCTCTTCGGCGTATTTCCACACAGCACTTAACACTCTGCACCTACATTTGTCACATAAATGGGCACCGAGGGCACTCGGACGACAAACTGAGTAAGAACAGTCATATCGCGGCTGGGCTCCGAGTCAAGCCTGGACTCCTGAGGCAGTTTTTTTTTTTTGAACAAAAAGACCTTTCTGCCATCTTTATTAGTGCATATCCGCAGCCATGTTTCGTCTTTAAGTCATAGTGAGTGTGTTCTAGCTTACGCAGCTATACCCTATCAGTATAAAGGTTAACATGACCTTGGTCATCATTCAAGCTAGTATAAAGACAGCTATTTCTATTATGAATGTATTCAAGTCATTGCTCTGCACTCGTTTTTTTTTTTTTTTAACTATTTGCTGGAAGAAAGGTTTGAGTTCCGAACCGTATATCTGTCCCGAAGTATTAAATGAGACGTGGTTACTACAAGCTCATAAGTATGTGGACGTCTGACCACAATGCCCACATGTAGGCCTTCCCTAATGTGTTACCACAAATATTTAAGCACACAATTGTTTAAGATGTCTGTGTAACGTTCAGTCTGTTTTTCGGGCTCGTCTACACCATACACCGGGTTGAATATTTTTCCTTACCTTATGTTTAAGGCTAGGGTGTGATCTCTTTTAAGAAGGCAAGCTGTTTAAGGAGGCAGGATCTCTAGGCTCTCTGGAGACTCACTGTCATTTTTCCCCATTCTGTATTTCACTATTAAATTTAGTTTTATTGTAGTTTTTAATCATGCACATTCATTTAAACTCTTCTTTTATTGAACGCAAATGTTGCTTCTTTTAACTTAACATAAAAAAGCACAAAATATTCAGCTGTTGTACAGAAACTGGCCAACAAGCTAGGTGCAAAAAAACAGCCATACTCTAAATCCTTAAAGTCTTATAGTCTGGTTGGTCGGGCGTTTACTCTGCCCTGATCTTGATTGACATGGTCTTGACTGCCCCACTGACTGTCAATAGATGCTTAGGGACCTTGAAGACATTTTTCACATAATAATTATAATGCAGGTTTTAATCATCTCTCAGCAGGCCACATTTATTTTCTTTGGATTATTCAAATGTTTGAGATATGAAGGACATTATTATACATATGCACAATAAAGCCTTTCTTTCTTTCTTTTTTAACATAGGTGAATAGTACACTTTTGCAAAAAAATGTAGTCTTCTTGTTTGAGAAAAAGGGTTCATAAGCGATATAGAGAGCTCTACATGTTGTTATAGTCCATCCTTTTGGGTTTATGCAAATAGCTCAAGGTCTGTCAATCCTTAATGTCTTGGGATTAATGGAGCTGCTAAAAGGTGACAGCGGGAGCTGGTGTTGGATAATGAAGTTGGACAGCGGTAATGTCCTCGAGGCCTGCTGCTTTACTGTGTAGACGAAAAAAAGCAAAAATGCATGCTTTAAAGGAAACGTATATTTATTGTGAATTCTGTGCAGACTTTTATTCACAAACATATAAAGTGCCAAGTCCGACTGAGTTTGAAAAGAAACCCAGGGAGCTTTCAAACTCCAGGGCACTCGGAGAATTTGTTTGCCACTTTTACTCAAACACGACACAAAGCGAACGCTGTCATACTTCTGACCACGCATTTGTCCAATTCCCTTTATAGTGAATATTTCAGTAGAGCCACCTTCCCTCTAGTCACACAGCCATCTGATATAAATAAAGGATTTCTCTTCCTTTTACCAAATAACAGTCATGACATCAATAATACAATATTGTCTTGCTAATGGAATATATTCTGTCAAGTCAAATATAAGAATGATTATCATTTTTGAAGCTAGCTGACGGCAACGTCGAGGATATAATTGCAAAAAAAAACACTATTTTCTAAGCGGTCAGTTACAAGGATGTCTGATTAAGTATGCAGAGTTCAGTCACTTTAAACTAACCCTAAACTACAGGCTTGCTATTTCAGCTTTGAGAATATAAATAGAGCAATTCCACAAATCCTTAGAGCTTCAGACCTTTAGTGGTCATGCAAAATTCAAACCACAGAGATGGAAAAAGAAAAGGAGAGGTAGGCCTCTCTAGTATTAATGTTCCTTTTATCTCTCATCATCTTTTAACGTTTCCTGCATCAAAATGGACCCTTTTTTCACCCTTCCACCAAGCTGCATCTCAGAGATTTGAGTGCAGAAAAAAAAAAAATAAAATACACCAAAGAGGGAGGTTGGATCTGGGGACAGCAGGCGAGGACGTCTTCTTTTCAAGGAGTTTTACGTCTCCTTTCTCTATCAGAAGATAAAACGTTCCGGATTGAGATGAGTGAAACAAGATTGATGTCATTCATTCCACTGCCCTGGACTTAATCCAGACATGCAAGACATTTCACGCTGCTTCAATTTCCACTCCGATGCTTTATTGCTTTATCTTTGTCTTGCGTTGCTTTATCTTGTCATTTCAAGAGATTCCTCTAGCAGGACCAGTTTGGTTGATTCCTGTCTCTCAAAAATAATCCTTCGATTGTAGAAAAAGCCAAACAGATATGTTTCGTTGCTTCTTTTAGCATTATCGTGTCCTCAAAATCCATCCATTGTCTATACCCGCTTTATTCCTAATTAGGGTCACAGGGATCTGCTGGAGCCTATCCCAGCACACATAGGGCGAAAGGCAGAGGTCCACCCTGGACAGGTCACCAGTCCATCTCAGGGCCACACATATATAGACAGACAACCACACACACTCACTCCTATGGGCAATTTAGAATCACCAATCAACCGAATGTACATGTTTTCCCAACACTGACTCCTATGGGCAATTTAGAATTACGAAATAAACCTAATGTACATGCTTTCCCACGTGTGGGAGGAAACCGGAGTACTCGGCGTAAATCCACGCAAGCACGAGGAGAACTCAACACAGAAAGCCCCTGCCTGTTCGAACCCGGGATTCGGACCCAGGACCTTCTTGCTGTTAGGGAACAGTGCTAACCGCTAAGCCGTGCTGTTCGTGTCCTCAACGTATATAATTTAAAATTATTTTTAAGGAAATAGAAAGAAAAAAACAAGGGTTTGTAATCAGGTATGAGAATAAACAGCAGAAATGAATAGTACATAAATAAATAAAAATTTACACAATGATCTGCCAAAATTTCAGAACTGAGCAATTCAGCTTAGACGGAGAGATATCTTACAGAACCTGTAATGTAAAGCATTTACATTACAGTATTTATTGCTTAATTCTTTATTTTTCCTGAAGGTGTTTCACTTGTTAAAATGTTTATGTTGGTTCAAAAAACAATCCTTTAAAACAAACCAGTGAGTTGAAGCGTAAAGCAATCAGAAGTTCGAAAATGCCAGAAGGCGACTGAAAAGGAGACGCTATGTGACCCTCATTGTTAAATGAGCTTTAAAGCTCCAACTGTCAGCTCCATATCCCAAAGTGCAGCAGGAGACTATTAGCACGGCTCAGCAGAAGCACCAACCTGACGCGAACGCGGCGTGTCACTGTGTGAAAGAATCTCCTGAAACTTGGATCATCACACATTTGAAAGTAGAAAAAAAAAAATCTTTTGCGACACCCTTCACATCCTATGGAAACAGAGCCCATTAAAAAGAAAAGGAAAAAAACAAAACAAGCTTTTTGCTCCAGATCTGTGTGAAAGATGACCCCACTCTCTGCTCTCGAGCTTTATGAAGCTGAGAGCCGATCATTTCATTCACAGCCTACAGACAGTGACAAACGTCCAAACTGAGTCAGGATCGTCACACTCTTTACCAAGCGGCATGATAACCGAGGGAAAAGCCTTGAAGTTGAAGAGCGCATAATAAAGCTTTGTAGCTCAACATATGAGCCCAGGAGTTATTCGGATATCGAATTACTTTTTTATATATATATATATATATATATGGATACGTGTTGACACACTGCTCATTATGTAGTCCTCAAGTTTTCATAATTATACGTTCGCTCTAG
The DNA here is from genome assembly GCF_019097595.1 of Hemibagrus wyckioides. Lineage (NCBI taxonomy): Eukaryota > Metazoa > Chordata > Actinopteri > Siluriformes > Bagridae > Hemibagrus > Hemibagrus wyckioides. The sequence goes on along the minus strand of NC_080714.1, from coordinate 23,444,250 downwards.
CGACAAGTGAGAAAATGGCAGGTGAACATTGATTTTCTGTGTAGGTTGCACAACATGCAGCCATGATATCAGGGATGGGGATAGAGCAACATTTGAAGTTATATTTTCTCAAATTCGGTATGATTTATAATTCCTCTAACCAGGCATAACATTATGACCACCTGCCTAATAGTGTTGATCTCCCTTTTGCCGCCAAAACAACCCTGACCCGTCCTGCACTGTGTATTCTGACACCTTTCTATCAGAACCAGCATTAACTTCTTTAGCAATTTCAGCAACAGTAGCTCGTCTGTTGGATCGGACAACACGGGCCAGCCTTCGCTCCCCATGTGCATCAATGAGCCTTGCCGGTTCTCCACTTGCCGGTTCTCTCACAATTTGGCCCTTTGTCAAACTTGCTCAAATCCTTACGCTTGCCCATTTTTCCTGCTTCTAACACAATAACTTTAAGGACAAAATGTTCACTTGCCACTAACAGGTGTCATGATGAGGAGATACTCAGTGTTATGCACTTCACCTCTCAGTAGTCATAATGTTATGCCTGATCAGTGTACATTCTCTTATTAAATGTGTATGGAGACATTATCCAGAAAGGCAACCATTTTCAGAGACTTTACCCTCTGCAAAACAGATCAGTTAAGTATTAAAAAGATAGACGTTGTCAACATTCTTACGTTTGCTACCCTAAATGGCCAAATGTATATGGACACCTGAGCATCACACACATGCATGGTTCTTCCCTGGAATGTTGATGGATAAACACAACTGGATAAAATGTCTTTATAAGCTGTAATGTTTTCCACAGTTGAAAATGACGATGCCCCTGTGCACAAAGCGAGCTCGTTTGTCAAGATCGGGAGTAGCAGAACTCTCCGGCACGGAGCCCTGACTCTGACTCAACCCATCTGAACACCTTTGGGATAAACTGGAACACAGACTGAACCTCAGATCTCCTCTCCAGACAGCAGTGCCTGATCTCACTAATACTCTTATAGCTGAACGAACACAAATCCCTCGGCCACAATCCAACATCTAGTGGATAGCCTTCCCAGAGGTGTGGAGCTTATTGTAACAGCAAAAGGAGGACTAAATCTGGAGTGGGACATTCAGAAAGCACATATGATGGTGTCTGGTGTCCACAAACCTTTGGCTATATAATGTATCATGAATTACACACAGAATTATAAGATTGTAAATCAAATGAAAGCCTTATTGTCAGTGACCAGCACATACAACTGTTCTTTATATCTGGAAAATGGTGATTGTTTAAAATGTATGCACTTATGTGCCACCTATATGCAATAAACTCATAAACTCATAAACTCATAAACAAATAAATAAATAAATAAATAAATAGATAGATAGATAGATAGATAGATAGATAGATAGATAGATAGATAGATAGATAGATAGATAGATAGATAGATAGATAGATAGATAGATAGATAAATAAATAAATAAATGGTTTTTATATAGCTGAACTTAAAAATAAAATAAATGTAAGGGTTTCTTGTTTCCCAGAGGCGTACTACTTGCATTTCTATTCAAGCTTAAATTTTCCGAAATCTCTTTTTTTCCACGAGTGCATGCATTGCATTACATAACCTTATTTGTTAAATGCTTTGCAGTTTTACTCTTTCTACTCATCTAGCACTCTGTTTTTCACTGCTCTGGAATGATTGCAGAGGTTCTTGGTTGATTGAAGAAATACACGAAATCACTCAGACATCTAGGATGTCGTTTTTAGCAAACAGTCCGACTGCGCTACGGTTCGACATTTAGTCTTTGCGCATGGTGGAAAAGTTATTTTACATGACATCAGAAAAAATGTTCCGGGTCGCTTTCAGATCTGATGTTTCATTAGAAATCGTGGTATTAATAGTAATACATTCTTAGAAAAGAAGGTTCCGTGCACGCGATTATTATATCTAAGGTCAAAGCGGCGCTAGTCACATGTGCTAATGTGAAGCTTCAGCGTGAAACAAAACACTGAATTGACATGCCTTATTTATAGACATGAATAATCTGAGGCAGCTTTTTTGTCTTCAAAGAGGCTTTAAATTTTCTGGCTTTACTGCATATGTGCTCGAGGCAGTAGTTTAAAGCGGCAGCAGCTTAGCAGGCCGTCGGTTCTGTACATCTAGGGTGTTTATAGCCATATTAAAAAGTGTTTTTTTGTCTATAGTTCAGGGAATGCGAGAGTGGGTTATTTACAAATATTATAAAGCACTACTTTGACATTTTTCAGGCTTTATTTCTCTTGTGCTTGTTGATTTGTGGAGGTTTTGCCGCCGTAGTTTTTTAGAGACTGCACCTGTGTACATACTGAGGTAGAACAGGGCCATTACGGCAGACATGTCTGACAGCCACAGCTGTTCCACAGATGTTTATACATCTGATTTTGGCACCGAAAGTATCTGCTCCAATTAACCACTGTTTGTTACGGAGACGTCCTGCTTTTTAAATGAATTTTCGTCTCTCTCTGTTGACTCTAGCCATCTTTCTGAAGTATCAAGAGAAGGAATGAAGTGAAGGGGAAAAAAAAAAAGAAAACAGTCTAAAGGTGTTTCGTTTGCATGAGTTTGATAAACAGAGCTTTGACCTGAAGGGCGTGTACACCGGAGAACTAGGAAGTCCCACTTCATCTTTTCTAAACACTAATCTTCAATCTTCACCACCTCCCTCCTTCCCTCGCCTTCCTTCTCCATCCTCTCTCGCTTCTGTTGTCTGAACTCAATCTGCTCCTCTCCAGCTCATCCTCATCAGCAAAAAATGCTGGAGGCCAGAGATGATGAATAGAGACATTGTGACTATTAATTTCTCATAACAGATCCATTCTTGCTCTTCAGCATCCCACTGATATCGATGTGCTTGGGAGGGGAAAAAAATAAGGCCAATGCATTCACCGAATAAAGCACATTTTACTCAAATAAGAGCTGTCCTGCATCCGACATGACAGAGAGGGGTTTTTTATTTGGTCAGGATCTCTTGTCACATGATGATGTCATGGCATTACTCTTCGTCTATCTGCACTGTTGAAATGTTGAAATGATTTTTTGTGTTGAAACGAACCAATTTTCTGGGATAGAAGTAAAACATTGCCTGCCAGAGCAATGGATTCAAAATAGGGACGCAGTAATGATGCTTTATCCCATACTGTGCTCATTTACTCATATACTACCTCTCTCAGATACCGCCGTCCAATACTACTATATGGCGCTTGAGATGATCCCGAAAGGAGAAAATAAAACGTCTTCCTACGATACAAAGCCTTTAAACTTTATCTCTAATAGAGGAAACAAAGTGGCCGAACTGAGCGTGCACAATCGTATCAGCGAGCTCGATCATTAAACACACATAGAAACTGTCGCATGGGAGCACTTCATTTCTGCGAGCACTGACCACTGACACCAGCGCGCATCCTTTTCCCTCCCTCTACACGTATTTTGCTTGTGAATAAAGCTGGAATTCATGACACTTTACACTCATTCTAATGACTATGGTCAAGTCAGCCATCCTATTGCACTCGCTATTAAAGATTAAAACACTATAACGTCTTAAACATAACTTAACACACTATTATTAATGCACGTCAGCAACCAACTTAAAGGAAGCTAAGTAATCTGTTCCATGGCATCCCTGACTGCATACTATTAAGCTGGTTACTCATTTTGCTATTAGTCTTCGTATCTGTATATGCACGTACCAAAAATTACACACTCATACACTGTCTAAAAAAAATAGCATATAACATATAGCAAATTTAATCAAACAACCACAGTTTTTGATTCCCTAAAAAATGGTGCTTCTATCTTCCAAAGCTGCTTTGTTATGAATTCGTTTACACCAGAGGTTCATCCCATTCATTTCCCGCCCTAATGATTGACACTAAAATGTAAGCAAATGTTACCTAGGTGTATATACTTCATTTTCCCAGAAATTGGAGTCACCATGAGACTGCATATTGTCATGTAATTTCTGTGCTCATTCTCTCTAAGGCTCCACAAAACGGTCCTGCTGGCATGTTAAACCCTTGGCTAGTGCTTGTTCCAACAGATATTTAGGGTCTTTGGTGGGAGTCTGGGGTTAATGTGGCTCGCTCAACAGATTATCTTCTCAGAATAATGACCGAATAGAAATGGTAGAGGAAGAAATCAGAAAATATGTGCAACAGCATTGTTCTGATAATCAAGCTAAGTGTCGTTGGTACCTTTTGTGGGTGGATTATTCTAAAAATTAACTATGGATACATCTGTCCATTTAACTCCCTTTCAATGGGTTCTAGGTCATCAGCCTACACTCTATCCAGTCGAGATAGAGGCAAGTTATATAAGCACAGTGGATTATTAGTTTTAGAAAATGCTTGAATTTTATAAATCACACACACACACACTAGCTTCCGTAGTGGCCCACCATGAAGGATGCTTGTCATTTGGTCTACTTTTGCTATTACCAATTACTAATTTCAGGCCTAGATACAATTATGAATCACTGTTTATTTTTTTCCACCGTTATCTACATTACACGGCTTGATTCCAAGGTTTTTATGGACCATTACATCCATATGTGCTTCTTGAACATCCCATTTTAGAGTTAACCTCCCTTTGCTCTTATAATAATCTCCAGTCTTCTTGGAAGGCTTTTCACTAGATTTTGGAGCGTGGCTGTGGGGATTTGTGCTCATTCAGCCACGAGAGCATTAGTGAGATCTGGCACTGATGTCAGGTGAGGAGGCCTGAGGTTCAGTTGGCATTCCAGTTCATCTCAAAGGTGTTCAGTGGGATTGAGGTCAAGGCTCTATGCAGGAAACTCAAGTTTTCCACTCTAATCTTGGCAGACCATGCCTTCATGGAGCTCATTCTGTGCACAGGGACATTGCCATGCTGGAACACATTGTCATCCTGTTCTGCTTTGGGTGTCTTAGTTCCAAGTGAAGGAAAAATGCAATGTTACAGCATCCTGGGCAATTTGTGCTTGGGAAAGAACTACATGTAGGTGTGAAGGTCAGATAGCTACAGGTATCTGAAGGTCAGAAAACTATCTGGCCCCCTAAGAGCACATTCTGGGATTTTTATTACATAAAACTGGATATAATAAGGAAAATGAAGAGACATCTCGACTAATCGATATTAAAGATGTCACACAGGGTCTTATTCCTACCATTGCAGCATATGTTCAGATGGCACGCTGATGGATTTGATCTAACACAGATCATCAGATTTTACACTAACGTCAACTTCATTCAAGCAAAGATTCTACTTATCATTCAAGTTGTTGCTGATAATATCATATGTCGCGAACACCTTTCAGTTACACTGAACAGAATACCACATTTTCAGAATTTTCTCTAGTGATCTCAGACTTTTGGACCCCCCCCCCCACATCATTCCAATGGACTGAACCACCAATATCTCAAAAAGTAATGTAGTAGAGCCAATCAATGTAGCATATGATCCAGCACTGATCTGTAGCATATAGCTCTTAAGACTTTAAGACACCTTTCAAGGAATAAAATTTTGATCTGCTTCCTGGTTTTGAACTCTGATGTGCCTTTGGATACACCTTGGATGCACAGCATAAAGTTACTCCTTCAGCAAAACCTCATTATAAAGATCTTCATGAATAAGTACACTACCGCTCAAAAGTTTGGGATCACTCAAAAATTGTATAGTTTTCAAAGGAAATACACACGATATAAGACTGAATAGAAAATATAGCAAAAGAACAGGACATGCTGACATGTCAGAGTTAGAAATAATGATTTTGATGGAAATGATGAATGTTTTCTTCAAACTATGCCTTCATCTTTTGCAGTAGTTACAGCCTGGGCATTCTAGCGGTCAATTTTTCAAGATAATCTGATGAGATTTCACCCCATGCTTTCTGGAGCATCTCCCACAAGATGGATTGGCTTGATGGAGTCTTCCTCCGAAGCTGAAATATGCAAGTGATCCCAAACTTTTGAGCAGTGGTGTATATCTAGGGATCGATAATCGGAGACCCAGGCCTCACCGTCCAGCCACCTCCCTCAGTGCTCATGTCGCAGTAAACCTGGAAGCCTGAGGGAAAGTGTATGGGAAAGATGGAGTAGATCCCATCTTCACGCTGTCCGCCGGCATAGATGTCACTGCAGTCTCTGGGTCGGCCTGCAAAAAAAAAAGCATCAAACACTTCATTGCATTAGCACTTCATCCACTTTCTAAATGCTAATGGATAATAATCTTGCAAGAAGTGCATTTTGATGAGTTTGAAGGAAAGTCTACAAGAAGCAAGGGATCATTACTGCCAGATGGTTGAGTACTGTAGGATGTTAGCTAATGACATGAGTCTTTACCCTCTCCACTGGAGCAGCCCCTGGGTCGGACGCCACTGCGCACCGGAGCCCTCTGCAAGTCTGCCTTCAGGAACACCTTCATGCTGCCAGGTTCCTTCTGCATGGAATCGAACACGTCACTCACCGTGTTTACCACCTTCATCATGTTATTTTGGCTCTCGGACAGCAGCTGCAGCAGAGAGAGACAGAGATTTCTTGACTCTAAAATGTAATGGAGGTTCTCGTGTTTTAGACAGCAGGGAATGTGAGTCAGCTCTGCAGCAGGACCTGCGAAAATCCCAGTCTTCAATTACCAAAGATTGTTTCTGACGGCCCTGACATGTGAAAAGCACCGAGCTCTCCAGGGTGTTGTCTTTTTATGTGTGTGTGTATTGGAATACCCATGACAATCGTGGCAGTGCATGCACTGGTCACCTTGTGAGGAAACCAGCACGGATTCAGCTCACAGCACACAGCACAGCAACCACGCTTACCTGTCATTCCTGAGTAGGATGGCCCACTACTAGGAATTAAAAATATATATATATATCATAACAAAAAAAAGTGAATAATACATGACAACCACAAGGGGAGAGGCTACGTGCTCTTACTGGTTGATGCTTTTCCTTCACAGCCTGAATACATCATCCTACATGTAATTCCTAAAAGTACACTGCAGTATCGTCCTTCATCCAAAGGGTCAGAAACTGTTGTATGTACATGACGATTTTGCCTTTAAAATTACATTTAAATATTAAAAAAAAAAGTTTATCTATTCCAAATGTTTGCATCTGTATTCGATAAAAACCCTAAGTGGGTGTGGCCTCAACCAGTTTTTTTAATGGTAAAATTAAATAAAATTAAATATGAACCCGTACTACTATGCCACCCAGAAACCCTGGAAAACACAAAATGCCATCACTGATGTTTCCTCAAACGGTGAGAGATGTTTATGGGAATGTTTTGAATCCTGTTTTTTATTTTAACAAAAACTTGACTTTGTCACATCACAATATACATTACGGCCCAGTGAAATTCTTTCTTTCACATATCCCATCTTTGGGGGTTGGGGTCAGAGTGCAGGGTCAGCCATGATTCAGCACCCCTGGAGCAGGGTGGGTCAGGGGCCCTTGCTCAAGCACCCAATGGTGGCAGCTTAGTGGTGCTGCGGCTTGAACCCTGATGTTCTGGTCAACGACCCAGAGCCTTAACCACTTGTGCTACCACCGCCCCTATATATAAACAACCAACTAGCCTAATTTAATATAGTTCCTAATGATCACCACACATTTGTAGTCATAATTTCATCATGTGGTCGTTATTTGAGGTAAATTTCTGACAACTCACTCATGCCCACACAAAAATAAATCCTCCCTCTCAATCGACATTCACTTATAAACAAACAATAGTGCACCTTCTGTTCATATTTGTATCTGTTTAGAACACATTGTGTTCAATCTGAATTATGTAATCATATGAGTCACATCTCTGATTCCTTAATAATGGGTAATACATAATATTACAATATTAGAACTTGTGGGTGGGGCATGTATTAAAGGATTCCTGTTAAAATTTCTAAAGGCTGATCAATAGGAGACCTTTAATGAACTGTCGAATATTAAACATGGGATTATACCGGGACTTTATACTGCACATTCTTACTGTTGTTGTTATTCATTTGGATTGTTATGGTTTACCCACTGGTTTGATCTAATTTCCCTACTGAATTTTTATTGGTGAGCAATTACATAATATTACCTTATACAGGGAAAGCAAAGTGACTACTCATATGGACTTCATATTGTCATTTTCAGTAATTAACTGGTAATTGGGGTGGCACAGTGGCACAGCGGGTAGCGCTGCCACATCACGGCTCCAGGGTCCGCAGGTTGATCCTGAGCTTGGGATCCTGTCTTTTTTGGCGATTCACACACTCTCTCTGAGTCTCTCTCTCTCGTTGTCTAAAATATGCAGCTACTCTAATTGTCCCTAGGGGTAAATGAATGTGTGAATGCTGGTGTGGGTGTGGATGTGTGTGTGTGTGTGTGCATGGTGTGCTGAAATGGAGTGGATATGAATTTGTCTACTCTGTCCCCATTGACACATTGATACAGCCACTATGGAACTGACTTGAACTGTGGAGTTACTGAAGATGAATGAATGAATAATTAGTGATTATGGGAATAATTACTGTTTATGGGAATTCCATGGACTGGTGGCATCCTTTGGGTTTTATGGTTGCCATATGTGCTTCATGTGGGTCGCATAAACATTCTGGGCTTTTCCATGGCAGGCTAAGCGGGAGGAAGATAGATTTTCCAGGGATGCCATTATATATACCTCATGATTTCTGTAGAATAAGTTTACATGAAGCACCAAAGGTGATCCATCAAATCTCACTCATAAACTTTGGATTCCATTGGGAATGCCGTATGAGTTTACCATAATTAATAGAAGATTATCAATTACAACCCATCCAATTAATATGTATAATCTGCTCGTCCTGGAGCAACTGATATGTGCCCTTAATCTTCTGAATCTTTAAATGCTCTGTTAAATGCTGGCTGTTGCCAGATAACGCTTTCTCTGTGATTAGACTCTATAAACGTTCAGTAACGGTCACTGCTACTTTCTGAACATTATTTAAAATTGGTAGCTCAGTCGCATTCATTAATCATACACACATTCGAAGTGGGGCTTTTTTTTTTTTCTTGCTTTCTAACACAGTGGGCATCTGAGTGTGGAACGAAAGATTAATGAACACAAAAGGCATCAGAGGAAATTGAATAGAAAATAACAATCCGCTGCCAAGCAATCACAAGCAGAAAGAAGAGATTTATACAGTAGATTAGGGGTTTTTTTTTTTGTTTTTTTAGAATCACTATTTTTAACAGGAAACTGTCGTCATGGTCATTGCCATTTTGTGCGTCATTTTGTGCTTTGATTTTGATTCTTCCTGTTCTGCACAGGCATCAAATAATTTCCACTTAAAAAAGAGGGGTTTTTTTAGTTTACTTTAACTTGACTAACACATATACTCAGTATATCTCTCTATGTCTCTCTCCCTCTCTCTGTGTGTGTCTGTCTTACACACACACACACAAAACAATTATATACATATTCCCCCCAAAATATAAAAGCCTCCTACTCAACCAGCCATTGCATCATAACATTGCTGCTATTAAATTGGTATCTAAGAGTTGTTTGTTGCAACCCACAATGTTTTAGCTTTGCACAGTTCGGCTTTATTGTATTGCAACACTTAGGGCTATACTCACTGCGGGCTCAAAGACATTCACCACATTATTCCTTCTCTGAAGCATGCCATTATAATATCTGAGTTTTCTAGTGGCTCTGAAAATCACTGCCAGGTTTCATATGGGTCTAAATATATAAGCGGTTTATATAAGTTGGGACGGGGATGAGGATTGAAAATAGTCGAGTTGGTTTAATGCCATGCCTGGGCTTGCACTCAATATTCAAAATTAGTCTCAGTGTTGTCAGAATGTTCCTCGAGTTGATCACCGAGACTGCCTGAGGCCAATGTAGCCTGCTCTGGTATTATCAGAGCGTAAATTCTGCTATTTTGCCTCCAGAATTAACATTCCACTTCAGCAGTGATCGGTGTCACTGCAAGAATTATTGCAGTCAAAGAATGTTTAGACAAACTTTTTTCTTTTTTTTCTTTTATTTTATTTGTGCCACTAATTTTAGTCGAGCAACAGATGCAGCTTTGCCAAGAGATCAGGGAAAGTGTCAGGGTGGATTAATTTCAGCGCATGTCTGACAGATGAGAAAAAGCTTCTTCTTTTTTTCTTCAAGGGAAAGGGCAAAAGCGTGTTGTCTTGGTGAAACAGGCCTCTCACTAGGCAGCAGAAGGATGGAAAGGGTCTGAGTCACCAGGCAGCACTCGATTTCACAGGCTGCTCTCATAATTAACTATAGAATATGTTAAATACTCCTGTAGCCACCTTCTTGACTCACAAGTCTGCCCTTTCCTAAAGCTGAGCTTTTAACACCTATGGAGCAGTGCCAAAACCACCTGAAACTAGGAGAACAACTTGTAGACTACTTTCGTTAATTTCATTCTAATTTTATGCTCAATTATGAATATTCAGTAGAAGTGGACTATCAGAACTATATATAGTTATGAAAATTACATATCACGGTCATAACAAGAAAGCGCTATAGCTTTTTAATGGCTGATTATGTCCAAAAGGGAAAAGGCTGCGTTTAAAGAATTAATTCGGATGCATTCTGGTTAGACTTTGATGAGACATTTTGACAGACGGTATGCGATTACAAAACGAATTGATTCGGCTTTTGTCGGTTTCACTATAACATGGTGCTACCCAAAGTCTGATATTCACTGTATGGGGAAAGCCCACTTAGCTAACAATGTTTTTAGGCAGACGGACTGGGTTTATACATATATATATATATATATATATATATATATATATATATATATATATATATATATATATATATATATATATATATATATATATATATATATGATGGTGCTTGTTAAACCTCATTACTTTCCCCAACATTCTCGTTGCAACATTTAATCTTTATGCCAGATTCAAACCATTTCCTCATCTCTCTGGTGAAATGTGTTTATGAGGTTTTCATTATTTTTTTCTGTTTTTGTTTACCCAGCTCCGTTCGTCTGTTTGCTGGAACACAGAAGAGTGCATACTACCTTTCTCCTGCTCAAAGAAGTTACTTCTGACAGTTACGATCAGTCACTCTCAACCATTCCGCTTTCATCTGGAAACAGACCCTAGAGCTAATTCAAAGTAAAATTCCCAAAATGGCAGCGATGAATCAGGTTATTGCATTTGTCTATCACACAAAATTAGATTGCAGTTATTAAATTTTTCGTGCAAAAATAAATAAACAATACCCTTAACCATTCGAGAAAGTGTGCTGATGTATGCATTGGAATGTCTAATGCCTTGTAATGATTTATTATGTTTAGTGATATGGCACCATTTCAGATTAATTTATCAGTCACAAAACAAAAATTTTTGCATAGGCATTTGCAAAAATACATAAGCATTTGCAAAACTGCCTATGTATTTTCTCTCATTTTAATATATAGATAATAGGGACTAATTAATTCTACTGTTTCTGATGAGAAGTTATCTATAGGGAGCATTTACCTATGCTCCTATAATTTAAAATTGTGATCTATGGGTTCTTGCTAGGTTCCTAACAAAATATTTAGTGTGACAAATATAGAAAGCGAAAATTTACAGTGGTATGACACAATATGCGTTAGATAAAGATACTGTTCAAATCTCCATGTTAGCAAATGTATATATATTTACATACACTGATTATATATATAGATATATATATATATATATATATATATATATATATATATATTTTTTTTTTTTTTTTTTTTTTTTTTTTCCTATGACAATTGGTAGAAAACCCATTAACAAAAAATATAATACTGTTGTATGGAAACCAACATCCCATGTGTGAGAGAGCAAAACTTTTAATTAAAACCTTTAGTCATAATACTTTTATTAATTAATCCAAGACATAGTTCTAAAATAATAATATATGTCTGCAAGAAGGGAATCATAAAAAAGTATATATTAAAATGAACTCATATATTTTAATGGAACATTCCTCCATCAGGGTATTTTTCTGCTGGGGGATTTGGTGAAACTTTTCCACTGACATTAAGTTTGCTAACCATTCCATACCACCGCCTTTCTTAAGTTTCATATATGACACATAGTGAAACTGGAGCAGCGTTATTAAATCTAGTGAATGTAATGGGGCTTTCTGCACTTCCTCTGCTTTATGTTTCCAGGGAGTGAGGGGAAGAAATGTTAAATGAGGCCAGAATCCTCAGGTATCTTTAATGATCCAGAGAATTGTGCTAAGTCAGATGATTGCCACAGACAGAGACCATGTAGACACTGAACATGGCCAATGCTTGAGATATAAATGAGGCTATGACATGTATTATGTTAAACAGCAACAAAAAAAAAGCCAACCTTGCTGAACCCTATTGATGCCCCAAAATGGCAATTTCAGGCCTGAAATAAACAAAGCAAAAAAATCCATAGGTCCTAGTTTATAGGTCTCTACCCCTTTTTAAGTAAATATAGTAAGAATGTAGTCATGTATATATATATAAAGGAGTGTTACCAAGGTGTCCACCAAAATGGACAGAATTTTCTACAGGTACCTTGCCAGAAATCTACAAAAGCAGACTTTTTCTTGGCTTTACAAATGCACTCAGCACATCAGCAATTCCTCTCATTCTAAATGAGAAGAGCACTCAACTTACAAAGAAAGGCCAATACCAGGCATAATACCAGGAAGCACTCTGATTTCTGGTTAAGAAGCTGAGGAAGCCCCTTAACCGTCAGCTTATCAGCTCAATTGTAAGTCGCGTTAGATAAAAGCATTTTCCAAATGAATAAATGGAGTTGAAAGAACTGAATCTTCACCTTCCTCCCAGTTAACTTCCGATAAATTCCTACCTTTTTCATTTTCGCCACTAATGACAACATTTCTACAGCCACCACCTCCATACTATTCAGTAACTCATTCATTAGCGGAGGCAGAAGTTCAGTGGGGTGGTTAGAGGGGCTGTCTGGGACAAATAATGCACAAAACAGAAGCTGCCCAGGACAGCTCTCACAAAACACAAAACATAGCTCTTGTCTAAATTCTCCTCAGGAGATGAGTGGAACATTGGGGTTGTTTTTTTTTACCATTATTCTAAAATAATCAGCATGGGATTGGGTGCTCTTCAAATCCGTTTAAGAAAAGAAATCGTGTACCAGTCCAGGTGTCCTTCAAAACCCATTTCAAAACTTGCCTAAGTGAATATGACAAATTATAACCAGACACACCACAGGGATTTACAGAAGATGGTTCATCCCCACTGATACAGACTTGTATTTATTGCCTGGTTGAGGAAATCAAATGAAAATATGATCCTTGTTCACTGTCTGAATTCATAAAATGCTGCTCTAAGTGGTGAGACAGTTGGTTCTATCAGTCTCAGTCTGCTGCTCAGGACTCAAACAACACTATTAAAGGTTACACGGGTGCTTCTCTAAATCATCCCCCTGCCCACTACAATCACTAGATTTGAAAGAGCGCCTCCAGACAGCATCGGCTTCAGGTCAGTGTACATTCCTGAAGCGCTATGCTTTAACACGCGGTAATTTAAACCTCTGAAGGGCTTGTAATTTACCTGATCTTCTGTGTCAGCATGTGTGAAAACTTGTGCCTCTGCTGGAGTTCAATCTGCGAGTCATTCATTACTGAATAGATTGTGATTTACATAACCGTACCTACAGCTGGGCAAAGTAGAGGCTTAGCAAGATGCTAGCATACACCTTCAAAATCTCACTCACATTTCTTGCACATTTGCAATGCTGGGTATTATGTTAGACGCGGAAATAAGCCTGCAGAACATCTGATAGATATCTGATTGCAACACTCAGAAGGTTGAAATCAGTTTATCAGTCGATCGTCACTCTCATTTATATGCATGTCTGCATGCAGGTTAGCAAATTTTTGGAGCTTTCTGCAGACTGAAAGAAGAAAGTTTTAGGGGAATCTTGTTTTTATAAGTTATTAATAACTTGTGTTTGAAGTCGTAGAAACTTGGGTGAGTAAACAAGATATTCTCACGTGTTTGCCAGTGTTTGCTGTTGGAAAGTCTTAGTGAATATCTAAAGGTATGTCTTCAAAATGCAGCACCAAGTCAAATTTCATTTCTCAAGTTCAGTATAAACCATTCCATCATTTGTGCACTGAACAGCGCTGCTGCACGTTTTAAACTAACCGTGTGAAAAACAAAACCCACACATATTATTGAACACATACATTAAACTTAAACAAGCTCTCAAACCCTTCTTAATGCTACAGCTGGACATGCCTGAGGTATGCGGCACGTTAAGACAAGTTCATTTGTATTTGTATTTGAACTCTGCAGTGCTATTTCCAAAATTCTAATTTCCATTTACATATTTGTTGTTTTTTTTTTTGTGTGTGTGGTGAAAATGTTGTGGTGTTACTGGTGTTCGGATTTGTGTTGTTGGATTTTGAGATTATACACCGATCAGGCATAACATTATGAGCATTATGAGCAAAAGTGATTAACACTGATGATCTCCTCATCATGGCACCTGTTAGTGGGTGGGATATATTAGGCAGCAAGTGAACATTTTGTCCTCAGAGTTGATGTGTTAGAAGCAGGAAAAATGGACAAGTGTAAGGATTTGAGCGAGTTTGACAAGGGCCAAATTGTGATAGCTAGACGTCTGGATCAGAGCATCTCCAAAACTGCAGCTCTTCTGGGGTGTTCCCGGTCTGCAGTGGTCAGTATCTATCAAAAGTGGTCCAAGGAAGGAACAGTGGTGAACCGGTGACAGGGTCATGGACGGCCTCTCACTGATGCACGTGGGGAGTGAAGGCTGGCCCGTGTGATCCGATCCAACAGACGAGCTACTGTTGCTCAAATTGCTGAAGAAGTTAATGCTGGTTCTGATAGAAAGGTGTCAGAAAACACAGTGCAGGACGGGTCACGGCTGTTTTGGCAGCAAAAGGAGGACCAACACAATATTAGGCAGGGGGTCATAATGTTATGCTTGATTGGTGTATATAAAGAAATGAGTGTTAGCTCAAGCTGTGGGTCTGGACAATTTATCAACTCCTAACCCACAAGTTCAACAAAGTGAGGTTCTCACCTGGACGAGCCTGGCCTGCTCGGTCTGCAGCATGCTGATCTCCTGGCTGATGCTGCTCTGGCCCTGCCTCAGTGCATTGTATTCCGCCTTCAGCTGGCTGCCATGGGCTGACAGCTTAGCAATTTCCTCAGCCAACTGGACAAGCAATGCACGCTCCTGTCCCTTCACGGACTTCAGGTCTGTGTCATGGTGGCTGAGCGAGTGCAGCAGTGACGTTTGTAACCCCTCCAATCGCAGGAAGTTGCTGTTGTAGTCGGGGCAGTTGGGGTCGATGAAGATGTTAATGCGGGAGCCATCGCCTCTCTCCACCGTCACCAGGGCATTGCCTTCGTCCTGATTGGTAGTGATGAGGGGAGGAGCATCGGGGCCTGAGGGTGCCTGGGAGTGGTTCATTAAGAGGATGGTGCCTGTTACTGTAACAGCTAGCAGCACAGCAACAAAGAGCAGAATGGTGCACAGGAGGTAACTGCAGCTCGTCCTCTGTGAGAGAAATAGAGGGAGGAACACAAAAGTATTGAGGAAAAAGAGACGGTAGATAAGTAAGCGTTAGACAAACATAAAGAGAAAGAGACAAAAGGATTTAAAATGAAAGTATTTGGAACAGAAGACCAGAGCTACCACATGTTTATCTGTTTTAAAGATGTCATGGTCACTCATGCTTTACAGTTGACAGTTAAGTAATTCACTTGACACTCTAAGCCAGCAGCACATGTCAAGAAAATTAGGAACAAGCACAGTAATAAGTGGGTGTTTATTACTCCACTGCATCTTTGAGCTGTTAAATCAACAGCCCACTACACAACAGACAATAAACATGTGCATGCTACAATTAAGATGTTTTCCCCCTGAGATCTATATACTTTAATATGTCTATATGTATAATAAATAAAAAAACAGCTGCTTGCAGAACCCTCTACTGAATACTGGGGAAATTTATGATAATTATTTTCTCTTCCATCCCCATGGTGAAAATCATTATACTTTAGGGGTCGCGAGCTGCATTCCTATTACCCTGCTGTGTGCTGAATGTTTACAATATACCCATGGAGAGAAACTAACCACAACAAGCCTGCAGGACTCGTTTCCTCATACTCCACTGAATCTTCTGCGGTCTCAGTCATATTTTTTGAAAGATAATAAATATGCATAGAAGACGCCAATCTACAGCCATCATTAGGCTGCAGAGAGTAGTCTCTGCAGAATAAAGCAATAATGTCTGATGTCTGCTGGGATTAGGAAACCTTGCCTCCGGCCCCCTGTGCAACTAATGAGAGCATCACAGTTGGCCGTGAAGCAAGAAAGACTTGCACAACGGTGTGGGGATGAATGCAAGCTATAACATAGGCTCCCTCCTATAAGTACACAAGTCACACAGAACCTTTGTAGAGAATCAATAGAAGTGCTTAAAAAGGAATTTCAGCCTTTCAAGATAAGACAAGATACGATAACCTTTATTGTCCCACACTTTCTTGAGTTTTCCAACCATCTCATTGCTAACAGGGGTGGATAAATCATAAATTTATTAGCTACCCTACCAGGCAAGTAAATGTTCTAGTGTGTTGGCCAGTCCCTTGTTTTGATTGTCTAGATAAAAAAAGATAAAACAGTGATACCACATAAATAGTCCACACCACACTTCCCACCCCATCACACCTCCACACCAAACAAAATGCCCTCCAACACACACACACACACACACACACACAAAAAAAGGCCATTGCCTTTTGGCTATTCTAACCCATGTATAGAAATGCATCTATCCACTGTGGAACTATCGGAAATCTGATGCCACATTCCAAACCACAGTTTCAGACTGCAATACCTGAGAACACACAACAATCAATATATCCACTGATGAGCCATTAATCAAACCCCATCTATCCCAGCCGTGGTAATGGCGAGCAAAACCTGCACTAAAATCTTCATTCATGCAGTTGCTAGATGTAATACCAGGGCTATACTTTCAATTACTCAATCCTGATTGGATTATTTCAAAAGACTTGGGGCTATAGTAAAGTTGTAGAACCTTCACCATTTAGATGACCACACTTGTTTTTGCGTTTTTTTTCCCTGAGACTGCACTGATTAGTGTAATTGCTATGATCCATCATCCAAGCTGCCTAAGCAAGACAAGCTAGTCTACCCATCATTAGTACTGTAGGACTACTAATCTAGAAGAAGGACAAGAAGCCTTTATTATTATCGCCACACATACATTATAGCACAGCGGAATCCTTTTCTTCGCATATCCCAGCTGAGGAAGTTGGGATCAGAGCACAGGGATGCAGAGCCCCTGGAGCAGAGAGGGTTAAGGGCCTTGCTCAATTGCCCAACAGTGGCAGATTGGCAGTGCTGGGGCTTGAACCCTGACCTTCCGATCAACAACCCAGAGCATAAATCACTTGAAGTAAGTTAACTGCGCTTAACTAAAAAAAATGGAATTTCCATCTGTTATGGTTGTGCCCATGTTCAACACTAAATTTCTTTGTCATGTCACATTTCACAGTGCTGGATAGAAGCTCATATGAAAGTAAACACCCAGGGCTCTTAAAATTTTCAGTTTTCATAAGTATTTCTGTTATTACCTAGCCTACAAGGGGCAATAAATTCATAGCAAAGTTCCAAAAAAAACCCAGTAAATAGTGATATCAAACACATTTCTCCTCTCTAAAATGCCCCAGGTGCATCTTTATAAGCACTTAAAATGTGAAGGCGTTATCTTCAACCACTACAATTCTGTGTTAGGTTATCCAAACAGAGATAAAACCATCACACCGAAAGCCAACAGTGTCCTGACTAGTTTTATATCATACTATCAGATGATGAAATAAGTCATTTGATTATACTGAAAATGTCATGGGCCAGCAGAATGAAATGCCAGTGTACTGGTAAAAAGGGTTAAAATGCTCTCCGGTTCTCCCAAAACTCAACAAAGGTACATATAAAGGAAGCAAGGGTTCGCTGTAAATAATGAAAGACCTATGATGAGCAATAAACCATGGCACATTTAAAATATGAAAATATCTTGAAACTATGCAGCATTGGAAAGGAAGACATATCTACACATATAATGTATATATCGCATCAATTTGTGCTTTCAAGAAGTCCATAACCCTTAAGAAATCTAATACTAGATTAGCACATGATTTGTGAACACAGGTCTCACAAGTCCACCGTGGGAGGGCTTTGGCAGACAAACTCTGACTCACCGAGACGGTATGCTGTGCTACGCTACACAGCATGTGTATAAAGCATCAGGCTTGTCTTCCTCTGTGAAACTGAGGACCTTTCAAAGAGCACCTCTAGGGGACTGTGAGAGCACAGAGCCTTTTAAACATTTTACTAGCGAATGCCAATCGGAATACCAATCAGG
This sequence comes from Hemibagrus wyckioides, assembly GCF_019097595.1. Lineage (NCBI taxonomy): Eukaryota > Metazoa > Chordata > Actinopteri > Siluriformes > Bagridae > Hemibagrus > Hemibagrus wyckioides. Next base: position 23,425,823 of record NC_080714.1, on the reverse strand, counting down.
GAGCCAGTGACTGCAGACATTCCATCACACAGTTACACACCCACACTTCCACCACCATCCTGCTCCTCTGGCCCCGGACAATAGCGGCTCAAGATCATGAGGCCATGCTCAACCAGGCATGGACAATATTTTGAGAAGAGCTTTTATGTGTTGTCAGTGAAGCGATGCTGGTAAGGCAAAGGACATGAGGATAGAGCCAAGGGTATCTAAAATAAAAGCATAGCAGCATTCTACTCTTCAGCTCATCTTTCAGTGGCACTGCACCCATGGCAGAGTTATACCAATAGCGCGGAGATCAGAACCAGAGCAGAATATAACACAAAGCGAAGAGAGCACTCAATGATTGCTCAGGTTCAACAGTGTCACACAAAGACGCCTTCAGTCGTTCTTACCTCCCTATTGCTTTTAAGCTTAAATAAAGTGGAGGTGCTCTGAAGAGAAAAGGCTTATTGATGTAATGGATGGACAGATAAAGATGCACAGCTTTCTTTCAAGGGATCAATTCCATAGCCAGCTGCCTTTTTTTACTGATACAATCAATATCGTGTAATAGAAATTTGTGGTCCTGATATTTCACCCAAATGGCTACTTCCATTAATGAAGATATTGCAGGTTTTGCCCACACTACTGAGGCTAGGATTCATGGGGTCAGATTCGGAATTGAATTTCCATGGACACGAACCATTGTTGTGAGTTTTCATTTCAACGTTCTGAACAGCCAGTGCGGTTGGTCTAATTGTGAACGGTCTGCTTACCTTGCTAATTGAATGAGATTGTCTTATGGGCCAGTGGTTCTGAGGGTGCTTTCAATCCTACCTTGTTTCTAGTAGGTACTCAATACCCTGTATTTATTGACTGTTCTGCAAATGACTTAATAAAATTGTGATCCAGTGACCGTTTCAGCCTACTACCAGTGGCAGGAAAAGCGGAAGGAAAAAATATTTTTTATTGTTTTATAGAATATAAAAATTTGTTATATTGCTACACTAATATTTTTCATTAAGAAAATGAACTTTAAACACTTTATCTGCGATATGAAGCAGCCACCAAAGCACTGCCAAGTTACTGACCGATAAATGCGCACCCAAACTGATGTAGGTGAAAACTTGCAATGTGAATCCAACCGAGCCAAATGAAAAGATGTCGCAAAAACCTCTGGTACAAAGAAACAGACCACGGTTCATTAGGGACGCTAATGCACTAGTACTGAGTAGCAGGATATTAAAAATGAGTATCATTTGTGATACCTTTCACGAGTATCATGTCTAGAACTGTAACTCTATATAGGTTTCAATACTTTGCATCACTCACACACTGCAATCTCTTCGTTATACCTTCCAAAGAGAAACAGATAATCCACTGCAATATGTCCAACATGTTTCATTTTTGTATAGATAAAGGCTCCAGCTGATCTCTGTGTGATGGCTGGACCAGCGCTGAATCCCTGGGCTTCTCATATAACTGAGAGGAGGCCAGAAATAAAATCAAAACACCGATCCACCTGCCAAGTACACAAGCTGCAGACCTCACTGTGGCTTCCTCATTATATTACAGGCCAGACAGTGAGCTCGGTTTCGCCTACGACTCGTTCTGCAGGATACGTGGTAAAGCCTTTAGGATTAGATAACCATGAATCTCAGCTCAGGAAGCAAAGCAGGGATGGATTTTTATTTTTATTTTTTTGCTAGCACATGTGTTTCTGAATCTGGTTAATGGGTTGAATCTTGCGGACAAGGCAGATGGATGTATAGGAGATCAAATGTTCTTATTAACACAGCATTTTTATTTTATTTCAGTGTTTCAGAGTCTCCAGAGACTGATGGCTATGTACCAAGCTGTTTTAATCCAAAACTTGGCTGCAAGATTACGCCCCCAAAGATAAACTTTTAGCAAGATTATGCCCCCAAAGATAAACTTTTAGCAAGATTATGCCCCCAAAGTTAAACTTTTAGCAAGATTATGCCCCCAAAGTTAAACTTTTAGCAAGATTATGCCCCCAAAGATCAACCTTTAGCAAGATTATGCCCCCAAAGATAAACTTTTAGCAAGATTATGCCCCCAAAGATAAACTTTTAGCAAGATTATGCCCCCAAAGTTAAACTTTTAGCAAGATTATGCCCCCAAAGATCAACCTTTAGCAAGATTATGCCCCCAAAGATAATGTTTTAGCAAGATTATGCCCCCAATGATAAACTTTTAGCAAGATTATGCCCCCAAAGATCAACCTTTAGCAAGATTATGCCCCCAAAGATAATGTTTTAGCAAGATTATGCCCACAATGATAAACTTTTAGCAAGATTATGCCCCCAAAGATAAAGTTTTAGCAAGATTATGCCTCCAATGATAAACCTTTAGCAAGATTATGCCCCACAAAGATAAACTTTTAGCAAGAGGATGTCCCCAATATAAACTTTTAGCAAGATTATGCCTTTAAGATAAACTTTTAGCAAGATTATGCCCCCAAAGATAAACTTTTAGCAAGATTATGCCCCCAAAGATAAACTTTTAGCAAGATTATGCCCCCAAGATAAACCTTTAGCAAGATTATGCTCCCAAGATAAACTTTTAGCAAGATTATGCCCCCAAAGATAATTTTTTAGCAAGATTATGACCCCAATGATAACCTTTAGCAAGATTATGCCCCCAATGATAAACTTTTAGCAAGATTATGCCCCCAAAGATAAACTTTTAGCAAGATTATGCCCCAAAGATCAACTTTTAGCAAGATTATGCCCCAAAGATCAACTTTTAGAAAGAGAATGGCCCCAAGATAAACTTTTAGCAAGATTATGCCCCCAAAGATAACTTTTAGAAAGAGAATGGCCCCAAAGATCATCTTTTAGCAAGATTATGCCCCCAAAGATCAACTTTTAGAAAGAGAATGCCCCCAAGATAAACCTTTAGCAAGATTATGCTCCCAAGATAAACTTTTAGCAAGATTATGCCCCCAAAGATAAACTTTTAGCAAGATTATGCCCCCAAGATAAACCTTTAGCAAGATTATGCTCCCAAGATAAACTTTTAGCAAGATTATGCCCCCAAAGATAATTTTTTAGCAAGATTATGACCCCAATGATAACCTTTAGCAAGATTATGCCCCCAATGATAAACTTTTAGCAAGATTATGCCCCCAAAGATAAACTTTTAGCAAGATTATGCCCCAAAGATCAACTTTTAGCAAGATTATGCCCCAAAGATCAACTTTTAGAAAGAGAATGGCCCCAAGATAAACTTTTAGCAAGATTATGCCCCCAATTATAAACTTTTAGCAAGATTATGCCCCCAAAGATAAACTTTTAGCAAGATTATGCCCCCAAAGATAAACTTTTAGCAAGATTATGCCCCAAAGATCAACTTTTAGCAAGATTATGCCCCAAAGATCAACTTTTAGAAAGAGAATGGCCCCAAGATAAACTTTTAGCAAGATTATGCCCCCAAAGATCAACTTTTAGCAAGATTATGCCCCAAAGATCAACTTTTAGAAAGAGAATGGCCCCAAGATAAACTTTTAGCAAGATTATGCCCCCAAAGATAAACTTTTAGCAAGATTATGCCCCCAAAGATAAACTTTTAGCAAGATTATGCCCCCAAGATAAACCTTTAGCAAGATTATGCTCCCAAGATAAACTTTTAGCAAGATTATGCCCCCAAAGATAATTTTTTAGCAAGATTATGACCCCAATGATAACCTTTAGCAAGATTATGCCCCCAATGATAAACTTTTAGCAAGATTATGCCCCCAAAGATAAACTTTTAGCAAGATTATGCCCCAAAGATCAACTTTTAGCAAGATTATGCCCCAAAGATCAACTTTTAGAAAGAGAATGGCCCCAAGATAAACTTTTAGCAAGATTATGCCCCCAAAGATCAACTTTTAGAAAGAGAATGCCCCCAAAGATCAACTTTTAGCAAGATTATGCCCCCAAAGATAAACTTTTAGAAAGAGAATGGCCCCAAGATAAACTTTTAGCAAGATTATGCCCCCAAAGATAAACTTTTAGCAAGATTATGCCCCAAAGATAAACTTTTAGAAAGAGAATGGCCCCAAGATAAACTTTTAGCAAGATTATGCCCCCAAAGATAAACTTTTAGCAAGATTATGCCCCCAAAGATAAACTTTTAGCAAGATTATGCCCCAAAGATCAACTTTTAGAAAGAGAATGCCCCCAAAGATCAACTTTTAGCAAGATTATGCCCCCAAAGATAAACTTTTAGCAAGATTATGCCCCAAAGATCAACTTTTAGAAAGAGAATGCCCCCAAAGATCAACTTTTAGCAAGATTATGCCCCCAAAGATAAACTTTTAGCAAGATTATACCCCCAAAGATCAACTTTTAGCAAGATTATGCCCCCAAAGATAAACTCTTAGCAAGATTATGCCCCCAAAGATCAACTTTTAGCAAGATAATGCTCCCAAAGATAAACTTTTAGAAAGAGAATGCCCCCAAAGATCAACTTTTAGCAAGATTATGCCCCCAAAGATAAACTTTTAGCAAGATAATGCCCCCAAAGATAAACTTTTAGCAAGATAATGCCCCAAAGATAAACTTTTAGAAAGAGAATGCCCCCAAAGATCAACTTTTAGCAAGATTATGCCCCCAAAGATAAACTTTTAGCAAGATAATGCCCCCAAAGATAAACTTTTAGCAAGATTATGCCCCAAAGATAAACTTCAAGCAAGATAATGCCCCAAAGATAAACTTTTAACAAGATAATGCCCCAAAAAGACAAACTTTTAGCAAGATAATGCCCCAAAGATAAACTTTTAACAAGATAATGCCCCAAAAGACAAACTTTTAGCAAGATTATGCCCCCAAGATCAACTTTGAGCAGGATTATGCCCCCAAAGATAAACTTTTAGCAAGATAATGGCCCAAAAAGACAAACTTTTAGCAAGATAATGCCCCTAAAGATAAATCATAATTAATCATATATGTGATTTGGTAGTAACTGTATCCAGATTCAAAACCTTGTTTGCTGGAAGTGGAAGCTCAGTGGTTAAGGATATGGACGGCTGATCAGAAGGTGATTGGAATGTGAGTTCAAATCCCAGTGTTGCCAAGCTGCCATAATTGGGTCCTTGAGCTATACCCTTAGCTGTCATCTGCTCAGTCGTATCCTGTCAAAATTGTAATTCATTTTGGATAAACATGTCAGCGAACTGTAAAAATACATGCAAGATATGACCTATGACATGAGATACATCACTAGATATAGATTCAGTAATTGCAGAGGGCAGAACATATTGATTCTATTATTTTATATAAACTTATACACGATACTAAAAATAATTCCAGAGTTGAATATATCAAGAATTACACGATAGAAAACACATAATGATAGAAAGTGAAATTCTAGAGAGATATAAAGACCTAGCCATCTTATCAGACAGCTGCTTTTAAGAAAGTAAATCTGACCGATGCACACACACAGCTCTTCTTATCCCTGGTGTAGCGATTTACACGGCTTAATAGTGTAAGAGTGCAGGAATTAAAAGCTCTGTGAAAGGCTCTGCAAATGTATGACCTCTTGTGCTCCCATAACACATACTGTACTGCTCGTTGAGTTGAGACCGATGAGCACCAACAGGATCTGGCAAGCAGTATGGCGTTGCGCTTAGAAATTCTCTCTCTATCAGAGCAAGACATTTAGACTCTGATTTGCTGTACAAGGAGCAAATCTCCAAAAGATGGAAACATAAAGCTGATAATGTGTTTCAATGTGGTAAAAAAAAAAAAAAAAAAAAGGTTTATAGCTCTCTTAGGAATAACAGCCCAGATATATAAAAACATTTGTGCCGGGGATGCAGATAAGGAACTAAGAGTAACTCATTAACATGTAACCACTGACAATTTGTTTATGTCTATAAATAAGCTACAGGTAGCTCATGGTGCTTTTTGAGGTAGCACATGATGCAATTTTTAACCACATGTAGCTTTTATTTTTTCAGTTCAGTCCTGTAGAACATTTAAATATGTTGTTTGGTCCACATTTAGAAAGAGGCAAGAGCCATAGCACGCAGCCAAAACCTGCTAAACACTCTCCAAATATCAAGAACATTCGTGATGCCTTGGAGAGCACAGCTTCATTAGCTGGTTTGAGATGATAAATGTGTAATAAACTGAGCACAGAGAGGTCTTGATCATACTTCAGGCAGCCAACAGCAAGCTGCTCCAGCTTTTCCTCTCCCAGGAGTCCTTAACCTGAACGATTAACATAGCATTTTTTTTTAACTAATCACACCAATACCAAGTGCTGACTGGAAAAAGTAGAGTAAAGGAAATCTCAAAAACACATTCTCTACCATTTAGGATGATCTTAACTTTGTCAAGCCTTGGAGATGAAAATCTCTTTTCAGTCTTTCTAGTAAGAGGTATATGAATAGCCACAAGCCCATTCTATCAATCAATCTGCACAACAAGATTTATGAGAACATTGTGTGCATCCCCACATCAGAGTCCAGTCAATGTTCATTCTCATCACTAAGGCTTGAGTTTAAGCAGTTTAGACGTGTGAGACACTTGAGACACTGTTTACAACAATGTTTGAAATTATCAGCACAAAATATGGTTAGAAACTGGACAAAACAGAACACTCTGAAAAAAGTTAATAAATTGTAGTATTGGGTCTCACTGGGTGGTAACATTCTCATTCACAAAATACACTACATTGTCAAAAGTTTTAGGACACCCTTCCTGTTTCAGGGGTTGGACTCGGCCCCTTAGTTCCAGTGAAAGGAACTCTTAATGCTTCAGCATACCAAGACATTTTGGACAATTTCTGGGGATGACCCCTTCCTGTTCCAAAATGACTGTGCACTAGTGCACAAAGCAAGGTCCATAAAGACATGGATGAGTGAGTTTGGTGTGGAGGAACTTGACTGGCCTGCACAGAGTCCTGACCTCAACCTGATAGAACACCTTTGGGATGAATTAGAGCGGAGACTGTGAGCTATTCCAAAACTGGGATGTCTGCCTTTACATGCTCATGAATGTAATATGGACTTGCACCTCCCTTTGCAGCTATAACAGCTTCAACTCTTCTGGGAAGGATTTCCAGAAGATTTAGGAGTGTGTTTATGGGGATTTTTGACCATTCCTCCAGAAGTGCATTTGTGAGGTCAGGCACTGATGTTGGATGAGAAGGTTTGGCTCGTAGTTTCCTCTCTAATTCATCCCAATGGTGTTTTATCTTGTTGAGTCCATATTGGCCTTCAATTGACTACCATGTGTGGCTCCTTGTTGTTTGGGTGCTTCCACACCGGCCCTTTCTGGATTAGACTGGACACCGGTGACGTAATGTATGGCCCACTGCAGACTATTGTCTATTGTGACTGTTTTAGATGTTTTAGGATTGTGAATGCATGCACTGGTAAACCACCAGGCACTTGGTGAAATGAATAATTTATTCTAAGGGACAAATATTGTGGATTAATTCTTCTGTTTCAGTCCAACATTTTAACATGGCTTATTTATCCCAATATATCATCTTCGGAAATGGAGCTCTGTTATAGGAAAATGATTAATAAATGCATTATTAGTTGTGATAGTGTGTAACATTCGGCATAGCATAACATTAATTAATCATCTAGAGCCATAAATTTATTAGAGTATAATTGGCAGTATGTTCGGTGTAGGTTCTAGGGGTGCTTGTCAGAAGCAATTCAACCAAACGTTCATCATTTCTTCTGAGACCTTTTATCTCAGCTATTTGTCACCTTCACAGAATGGTCAATAAGGAAGCTTTCTCACTGAGAGCCTTGAATTGCTCGTGCGTGTACTGGCAGGAAAGTACATGTGACGGCATTTACTGAGATGTGGCCTTGAGGACACCGAGTACTTTCACAACATCTCGGAAAAGGTTGCTTGTGGTAAGGTGGGAAAATGAGTGCTTCAGCAGAAACTGTCCTGGAAATAACAGTCATCTATGTGTGCCGTCTTCCTGCAAAGTCCTCATCATCGCATTTTAAACCGAGCAGCACTGCTAACCTCTTTCAGCTCTGTATGACTTTGGGTCTTGTGTGTGTGTGTAACAGGCTTAACATTTAGCTTTTTGATGTGAGTGGATCCTGTACTCATAATACATTATAAATGCATTTATAGCTTGTTATATGATGTGCGTAATAATTTCTAAAGACTGTTTTAAATAACATGAAGGCTACACATAAGCTTGTGTAACAAGTGTTTAATAAGCTTGTGTTTATAAGCTATTGCTGCCGATTTCTTGATTCTGATTGGCCAGCATGGTTCTAATATATTACTGTTTTTATACTAACATCTCATTTAAAGGGACTTGCGGACCGCAAGATCGTTGATATTCTGATACTTTCTGCAAAGGAGATGCTTATTTTATATTTTTGGAAGGAGTCTCCAGTGTCAGTGCTTTGTAACGATCAGAGGTTTTCCACCACAGGTTACTTGCTTACCGAGTAACTATAAATGAATAAAACGTATAACATGTTGCTCGTTTCATCTGCAAAATGTTTCGTTATTAGAGCAATAAAACACTTGCTGTTATAGGAAAATAATCATCTTCAAGGTGGACTGCACCATTACTAGTGTTTTATGCTTTACATAAAGAATAAGTAGGTCTCCGTAATATCAAGGCTCATAATGCATTATTAAATCTGTTTATAAATTATAAACGCTTATATTTTAAAGCACTATGACAGTCTTTGGTGCAGTAATACAGTATTCGTTATAAATATAATACAGTATAAGTTAAAATGCAGGTCTGGTTTTATATCGCATTACATTTATAATGCATAACATAGTGCTTTAATGAAAAAGAATTATAGTGCATATCTCTCTCTCTCTCTTTCTCTGTATCTCTGTATCTGTGCGTGTGTGTGTTGTATGTCTATAAATGTGACACCATCTATAAATCTTTGGAGTTTCAGGCTACGCTAAACTGTCCACTTTCAACAGGTTTCCTCAGCAATGCAATCCAAGGACACGTGAGCGGGCGATGATTTGTCAGCCAGGCACCCAGGCTACACAAAGGTGTGTATAACTCTCCTATCGCTTTGCGCTTCCTCTCACACGTTTCCTTTCTGTCTGCGCTCCCACTGGACCAGCAGAAAGCCCACAGGCCCAGTGTGCTCTGTCTCACTCAGTGGATCAGAAGCATAGGAGGACAAAAGATTAACCTGCACACACACGACTGCACACATATCAAAGACACACACACATACAATGCACCATTTTTATCTTTTATGTCTCATGCACCAGAAGAGAGGCTGACGAAAATATGAGATTCATGCACACAAACCTCCGCCTGAAAACACATACATTTATTCATTCCATCAGCTGCTTTTATTCCAAACAGTACTTGAGGGCCCGATAGTGGTTTTCCAGCAGTCCTGGGAATTGACCTCATAAGCTACCAATCATTAGCACAGAGCTTTAACCAATGGATTTATACTTCAACAAAAACATATTACTGTTAGGACACAGAGAAGAACATAGCTCAGAGACGCTCAGGGTGTCAAAGTGAACAGGGCAGGTTCATCAATGGTGCAGTGCAGCAAGTAAGTGCTAATTTGTTAAGCAGAGAACTGTATCCAGTAGCATTATGGGATAAGGCCAGACAATTCTTAGCCAAAACCAAAAGGCATGACATTATGACCACCTTCCTTATATTGTGTTGGACCTCCTTTTGCTGTCAAAACAGCCCTGACCCATCATGCACCTATTCATCCTGGTTTTGGTACACATGACACTCTCCAGTAGCACACAGATACATACAGTAATACATGCAAGTATCTTGGCAGAAATCTATGTGAATGTCCAGATGACACTCGTCTGCTCACAGAAGAAAACGATATTTTCCCTTGGAATTATACCCTTGGCTTTATGTCCCAAGCACCTTTAGAATCATGCTATTGAACCATTGCACCCTGGATGCTTGCCTTGGTCAATTTCACAATGTAGCTTTACAGAATCCAGATATAGATTTAGATCCCAGATGAACAAGCAAGAGGTGACATTGGCGGGGAAAAACTCCATGAGAAGACATGAGGAAGAAACCTCGAGAGGACCCAGACTCACAAATGAACCCATCCTCCATAACCATTACAGTATGCAAGTGTAGAATAATAAAGACAAAAACAAATGCTCATTTTTGTCATGAAGACATCATGAGACGGTCTTCAGCAGATCTTTAATAAACATATCCCAGCTTATGTCCAGCTTATAATAGCCATTGATTCAAAGCTAGGAACAGCAAAAAAAGATAATAATGTGGGACAGACTTGAAAGCAGAAATCTAGTAGCAAGTGCAGTCCAAGAGACCTGGAAAACAAGAGCCAAGAACAATTACTAGCTTGTGTATCTATTATGATGTACATATGATAAATGCATGTTCCCTTCCACTGCTTACGAGCGTCCAGTTCAAAGAAAACAAGCATGTGAAGTCCAATTGTGATGGTTCAAATATCAATTCTCAAACCAATCAAAGACCTTTAGAGCCTCGCGTTATTTTTTACAATAAAACCGAGATTGGACTTCCAATATGTGGAAGTAAGGAGGCGGCTCTTCCTCAATAAGAAGCCTCATAAACTTGTTTACGAGTCCCGGATCGGGCTGCAACGGCACAGCAGCACCCACTCACTGTTCCACCAAATATCCACAGTGCAATACCGAGGGATCACTGCAAAGTGTTTAAGGTCTGAAGAATAAACGCTCAGCCAGACAGTGGTTTAAAGAAAAAGCAAATGGAAGAATTTTATCATCTGGGACATCAGAGAGTGTGTTGAGTTATCGGGGTCATCCATTTTATTTACACACTCACTGCTCTTCTCCGGAGTCACATTAAGAGGCTTCCAGGCACACACACACACACACAGAAACACAAAGAGACAGAGATAATGTAATAACATTTGCTGCTGAACTAATCCATTACACAAAATACAATTGCATTAATCCATAAAAAAATTATTCAACTTCTTGCTGAAAGAAACGTAACTAGCTGCTTCACTTAATGAGCTTTATCAAAGCGCTGCACCACCCTGCTGAGCTATTTCTATTTTTCAGCCCAACAATAATACAATGCTGAATCACTTATTCCGCTTTTATTTTAGAATGGTTAGTTGCATTTTGCTGGAAATAACTTTCCGTCCATTAGTCAGTAAAGTAATATCTTTTATACCACAGCGCTGCTGAATACTCAATTCGGAATGTTTGGAAGCTGCTGATTCATTTTCTATAACAGCAGCTCTGAGAGTAGTAATAAACGTGCCTAATTGTTGATGTGGTGAAGTTTTCTGTGAGGAGACGTTTGTTTTATTCTTGGTTTCTAGCGTCAGCATTTTCTAACAGCTTTAGGGTTGCTTTAACTTCTCCATAACAGCAAAGTTTTCAGGACTGAGGAGTTGGCACTTTGTGGAATCTTGATAAAGATTCTCAAATTTATAGAAGCTTCTAAGAGGAATGACTGCTCAGGTCTGCCGTAAGTAATAGTAGGACATTGTTGACATTCTACTATATTAAATGTAAGTATAAATGGATAAAAAAAAGAAAGCATTATACACTATATTGCCAAAAGTATTCACTCACCTGCCTTGACTCGCATATGAACTTAAGTGACATCCCATTCCTAATCCATAGGGTTCAATATGACGTCGGTCCACCCTTTGCAGCTATAACAGCTTCAACTCTTCTGGGAAGGCTGTCCACAAGGTTTAGGAGTGTGTTTATGGGAATTTTTGACCATTCTTCCAGAAGCGCATTTGTGAGGTCACACACTGATGTTGGACGAGAAGGCCTGGCTCTCAGTCTCCGCTCTAATTCATCCCAAAGGTGTTCTATCGGGTTGAGGTCAGGACTCTGTGCAGGCCAGTCAAGTTCCTCCACACCAGACTCTGTCATCCATGTCTTTATGGACCTTGCTCTGTGCACTGGTGCACAGTCATGTTGGAAGAGGAAGGGGCCAGCTCCAAACTGTTCCCACAATGTTGGGAGCATGGAAAATGTCTTGGTATGCTGAAGCATTCAGAGTTCCTTTCACTGGAACTAAGGGGCCAAGCCCAGCTCCTGAAAACCATAATCCCCCCTCTACCAAACTCTACACTTGGCACAATGCAGTCAGACAAGTACCGTTCTCCTGGCAACCGCCAAACCCAGACTCGTCCATCAGTTTGCCAGATGGAGAAGCGCGATTCGTCACTCCAGAGAACGCGTCTCCACTGCTCTAGAGTCCAGTGGCGGCGTGCTTTACACCACTGCATCCGACGCTTTGCATTGCACTTGGTGATGTATGGCTTGGATGCAGCTGCTCAGCCATGGAAACCCATTCCATGAAGCTCTCTGCGCACTGTTCTTGAGCTAATCTGAAGGCCACATGAAGTTTGGAGGTCTGTAGCGATTGACTCTGCAGAAAGTTGGCGACCTCTTCGCACTATGCGCCTCAGCATCCGCTGACCCTGCTCCGTCAGTTTACGTGGCCTACCACTTCGTGGCTGAGTTGCTGTCGTTCCCAAACACTTCCATGTTCTTATAATACAGCTGACAGTTGACTGTGGAATATTTAGGAGCGAGGAAATTTCACGACTGGATTTGTTGCACAGGTGGCATCCTATCACAGTTCCACGCTGGAATTCACTGAGCTCCTAAGAGCGACCCATTCTTTCACAAATGTTTGTAAAAACAGTCTGCATGCCTAGGTGCTTGATTTTATACACCTGTGGCCATGGAAGTGATTGGAACATCTGATTCTGATTATTTGGATGGGTGAGCGAATACTTTTGGCAATATAGTGTATCTATTTGAACTGGTTGATTTTTGCAGAATAACAAGGGAGACTTCTGCTGGTAGACGTCAAAATCAGTTAAAATCATAAACTTATGTCTTTTATGCAATATTACACCCAGTTACCATTTATCATTAATATCTTGTCACTGATACTGCAGCACAACCATTTCCCTATATCATGAGAGAGGTAATGGTAAATCATTAACTAGTGTACCATCAGAATCCTTGGCTAGTCTTCGTTTTGAAGCACCTTCCACACTGATGAAACATCAACTATTCATGGGCGTAGAATGCAGCCATTAATTGGATCGTCCATACCTGTGTTCCATCTTGGTGTCTGTGGTCCCAAATGGCAGGTGTCAGAGTACAAAAAAAAGTATTCTAAAGTACAAGACAGACTGTGTGACCAATTTATTTCCTCTTCCTTATTAGTATCTCAATCAGTGCTCCACTTTCATGTCCTGTGAGATTTTCCTACAAATTGTTGAATGTTAGCCTTTTGCTCTTCCTCTACATTTTGCCCGCAAGGGAAACGACCCCTTGCTGTGGCAGTATTGCTAATTCTACTCTGCCTTTAAAACCCTCCAGGAACCTTTTTATGATTTGTAAGACAGTTGGAATGAAATGAAAACATAAACCGAGTAGAAGGAGGTCACATAACCCAAACCGAGAGGACAGGGAACGTTGGGACTGTAGAAAGCTCTAGACTTGTCTGGTTTAGTGGAAGGAAAAGATAAGATGTGTTATATTTGTGTAATCTGCTCCCAGTCTTGTTTATAATTGTTCCCTCGAGCCTTATATAGCTGAGTTCAATAATCAATTTCATTAAGCCACTAGACTACAGGAACAAAGCCTGAGATATTATTACCCTTTCCAAAGCTGCTCACATTCTGCGCCTGACAATGGGATGAAATGGTAACTGCACAAATGGGTCGTTTGCTGTAATAGTCATGCCTCATATGATAGCACATTAAGTACCAGGTAAATGAACACAAGTACAAAAACATGCATTCAGTGGCCTTGTGACAGGAGATCAGAGAAGGTTAGGAATCCCCAGTGAGGCAAAGTACTCGCCTCCAGGACATGGTTATCAATGTACTGCTGATGCTCCACCTTATGCATGGTCGCTGGAGGTCATATGTTGCCCCAGAATTCAAACTGGGCAAAGCACCAGTTTGGAAAGACAGCTCTGTTTTGTGTTTAATCCACTCTAGAGAGATGGGTTTGATCAAGTAATGGTTAAGGTACCATAATACTTCTTGATTGGGGCACCTTTTCATAGGTATTTGGAACAGATTTGCCAAGGATTTGAGGATGCGTGGAGCAGACCAGGCCGTAGGATTTCAAAGCCATATGCCAGATACTTTAGAATTCTGTTTACTTTTGCTCTGTACAATCTACAGACAAACAAACCTTTGTTTCTATCACAAATCTCACAGCCATTTCACAGCCTTCCACCACTAAAGAAATTCAACAGAAAAAAAAATGCAAAAATCCCTTAATGCTGTTGGTTTAGAAATGAAAACCAGTAACACCATGGACCCAAGGATATAATCTTGGAAATTAGAACCCTTAACCACTCAAAGAACCACCAAGGATCCCTGTTTTGTATAAACGAGGTTCGAGTTTTTAAATGAGTGGAACATTGTGGTCTTCACAACTTCTAAAAAGATTTGTTGGACCAGCAACACAGCTTCTCAGAAGAAAAGAGAGCTGTTCATGCCCTGCAATCATTCTTCTGTGAGTTCTGTCTTTGTTTCGGCATGAGTCAGATTTTGTCTCCTCTATTCCCTCACACTGCTATAATGGATATTTAACATGCACAGCAACGGTGGAGCAAAAGCCGTCCATAAGCTGGAGAAGCTGGAAACTGAGATTTCACACTCATCCACAATCCGTCAGCTAAAACCCAAACCTTAAGACTTATAATTCTACACACTGGCTTTGTTTAGGGTTGAGATGAGAGCTGAGACCCATCATTCAAAGCCGTAGTGGAGCCAGAAAATCCCGAAGGCACTGAATATGCATAAATGCTTCACAGTGAATTTCTAAAAACTTGACATAAGAATTTCCATCAATAATGCAAATATTCCAGGAAGAAATCAAGATGGGCTCCAGTGTTATATGATGTGGTCTTTCAATAAAATACATATCTGACTGTCCACTCCCACACACACATGTGAAAGTAAAAACCGCCTCTCCGGTCTACAGCATCTTATTCTTAATGTCTTTCCACTTGCTAAAATGTGTCCTGAAGTGGTTTGAGCAAACAGGTTTAAATACATTTGCACTTTTATTTTTATGTAACTCACCATCCAGATATACACCGACCAGGCATAACATTATAACCACATGCCTAATAGTGTTGGTCCCCTTTTCGTTGCCAAAACAGCAATTTGAGCGTCTGTTGGATCGGACCACACGGGCCAGCCCCACGTGCATCAATGAGCCTTGGCCGTCCATGACCCTGTCACCGGTTCACCTTGGACCACATTTGATAGATACTGACCACTGAAGACCGGGACCACCCCACAGTTTTGGAGATGCTCTGATCCAGTGGTCTAGCCATCACAATTTGGCCCTCGCTCAAATCCTTACACTTGTCCATTTTTTCTGCTTCTAACACATCAAAATGTTCACTTGCTGCCTAATATATCCCACCCACTAATGATGAGGAGACAATCAGTCTTATTCACATTACCTCTCAGTGCTCATAATGTTATGCCTGATCGGTGTAATCTTGATACAACCAAGTGTAAAGATTCTGAAAACATGTCAATATAGCAAATTCTGATACATTATCTAGTAGGGTTTTGGACCTCTATGGTCTTTTGGTCTTCGTTTATTATGTATTGTAACACCTTGTTATACCCATGGTGACTTTTTCACTTCAGAAAAACTGGACGGACGATCATTTCAGGAACACACTCGAAATTCACGTAAAAGCAGATGGTATGTCTAATACTGATAGGAGCTGAGCCAAGAAAGATGTTGGCAACCCTCAGTCATACTGTCACCGATTTGATTCATCTAAATAACAGGCTGAAGCAAGTTGCCACAGCTCATCCTGCTTAATACAGCACATATTGTAAGGACGTACTGTGAGAGCATTTTCTCTCAGCTCATCGCTGATTCACTTTATAATACCGCCGTTCCGAGGCTCACCGGTTCTTCACTTTCTTGAATCCATTATACATGTGAGCTGCTGTGCTTGCCGAGAGCAGAACAAAATTGCAGGGTCTGTCATGAACCAGTCATTCATGTCATTATTGGAACTTCATGCCAAGACCATTTCAGGGCGAGTTTATGTCCAAAGTGCATAAGAAGTATTCATGCTCTTGTGGCGCTTTGCAGACAGAACATACCAGGAAACAGAACTATCCAGCCATGCATACACACTTATTATTAGTATTGCACACTGGGGGCTTCATGCTGTGAAAAGTCTTTAATTGGATTTGGCTATTTTCTTGAAGTCTGCCCGAATACAGCGTATAAAGCGCTTTCTGTCATTTCTGCATGGAATTCAAAGTAAATATGTACTAAAAGAAAAAAAACCTCCAGTGTTTCTTTTGTCTGCCAATCTGGAGACTGAACTGACTGAAAATGTTGCTTGCACTCGAGAGCTGCGATGGTACACAAAGCAGATGGCAATTGTCTCCAACGTCTCAAATGTCTTCTGCCAAAGCTGTGAATATGTTTTTTGGGTTTTCTTTTTTCAATGAAATGGAATATTTCTGTATACAATTTCACTTTTTTGTCTAAAGTTTCGAATAATAAGTAACGATAAAAAAAATAAGTGCTAGCAATAAAATGCAGTTTGGATTGTACAAAATTCTCACTTACATTAAGAGTCTACATAGAACAAAAAAAACAGACTTGCATGGACTCGGGGCTTTATCACACTCTGCATTGACAGCTGTACTGGAAGTAAACCTTTACATTACAACACAGCAAGAATTAACCAGAAACCCCCTGCTTATCCCTGCAAACTCCACTAGTGAAATGAATAACTGACCCCAGAAAATAATTAGAAGCTTATTGTCCGAGACAGCAGCCTCTAGAGGCTGGTACTTACACCGACCAGGCATAACATTATGACCACCTGCCTAATATTGTGTTGGTCCTCCTTTTGCTGCCAAAACAGCCCTGACCTGTCCTGCACTGTGTATTCTGACGCCTTTCTATCAGAACCAGCATTAACTTCTTCAGCAGTTTGATCAACAGTAGCTCGTCTGTTGGATCGGATCACACGGACCAGCCTTCGCTCCCCATGTGCATAAATGAGCCAGCCTATGACCGGCCAGAGGTCACCGGTTCACCAATGTTCCTTTCTTGGTCCACTTTTGATAGATACTGACCACTGCAGACTGGGAACACCCCACAAGAGCTGCAGTTTTGGAGATGCTCTGATCCAGTCGTCTAGCCATCACAATTTGCCCCTTCGTCAAACTCGCTCAAATCCTTACACTTGCCCATTTTTCCTGCTTCTAACACATCAACTTTGAGGACAAAATGTTCCCTTGCTGCCTAATATATCCCACCCACCTGTCACTGCTCATAATGTTATGCCTGATCGGTGTATAAGATTTATTTATAGGTAAAAAGTGGCAGCGCTGATTTTTGCCAGCTACTGCATAATAGATGGAAGAAAACAAACAAATAAATAAATGTGCGATTAACAAAATACAAATTCATTTTACGTTTGCCGACATTCCATTTCTATTGTTTGTTTAGCACCAATTTACACAGTATATTCATTTATTTATTTTATATTTTTCATCTTATTTGAGTTGAATATCTGAGCTACCTTGACCCAGAAGGTCACTATTTAAACAGTAATAGCCAAGACATTTGAAGTCAAATAGCTAATTTAAAAAAATAAATAACATAAGGAAACCATTCTAACACTCCGGAGGAAACTTGTCTATCAAGAGTAGAGGTGTTTCCTGTTTCTCAGGCTGGAAATTCGCCATGTCTGTGATACAGTGGAGGATATATCAGGTGACATCTCCAGACCTGAGATCTGATGTAAATGAATCAGAAGATGAACTCAGGTCTAACGTTTCATCCTTACACAGCTGTAATAGTGTAACTTACCTTCCTGCACTGAGAAAGATCTTTTCTGTAAAAGACCACCGGCTCACCAGGTCTCTCTGGACCACAGGTCCTATTTTTTCCCCTGCTTTTTAACATCTCACTGACTGGGAGCCTGCTGTTACGTCCCATCACACACACACAGCTGGAAAATAATGACACTAGGTGCAGAAGAAAGAATTACAAGATGCATCGATCAAACGCAGAGTAATAGTGTTGTACTCTGCAGATGAGTATCCCACAAACGCCCCTGACTTTCCTGAAGCGGCATTTTATTAATAAACACCAGGCAGCCAGATGAATTCGTGCTGATTAATTAGCAAGCCCTGAAATAACGTATGCTGTGTAAAACAGGAGCAGGATGTAAGATGAGCAGGTGCAAGACACTGTGTGTGTGTGTGTGTGACTTTATATGGAAGTAAAAGTGAGTTAATTTATAAAATAAATTTAAAAAAGCCCCTGACCGTCGATACCGACATGACACGCGGCGATGTAATGACACGCTATAGCTTAAAAGGAAGTCATGGAAAAGCAAAATTATGCCTCATACAGTCCAGAGGGATGAAAATCTATCCAGATTTGATCCATCCAGATACAGCGAGTGTGAAACAGTAAATAGCAGTAGAATGATTTTTTAATTAAACTGCCATCAAGAGACAAACAAGCATCAATGCAGAAACTGACAGGCTTTAAAATTCTGAAATGAAAACCCTCTCATTCTCAGATCTTGTGTGTGTGTGTTTCCATTATTTAGAATTAACCCATGTAAGTTTATTACTAACAACTGTGTATGAATTTTTATTTATTTATTTTATTTATTTATTTATGTATTCGTTTATTTTATTTTATTAATTTTTTTCATTTATGTATTTATTTATTTATTTATTCATTTACTTTATTTTATTTATTTTATTATTTATTTATTTACTTATTAATGCTTGGTAATAGGTCAGGAATTAAACACACGGGGCACGCACTGTTATAGGAAAATAATCACCATCAGGGTTTTCGGCTCACAGCTACCACTGTGAAGTCTATTGTTTTCTCCTAACAGCATTTCTAATTTCCTTTTTTTTTTCCTTCCTCTAAGTCTTTCATGCGTCTATTACTGAGGTTTTATTAAGACTTCTTATTAAGACATTTATATCATTCTCACAGGAGTGTGTAAAAATGTCAAAAGTGTGAGCGCTGGCACATCACATGACTTATGTACACTCACTGAGCACTTTATTAGGTACAGTGTGCTAATACTAGGCCTCTCTCTATGGATTCCAATGAGATATTAAACCATTCCGTTGAGATTGTGGTCCATGTTGACATGATTACATCACATTCATGCTGTGAATCTCTACTACATCCCAGAGACGCTCTAATCATATTCATGAAACGAGTCTGAGACGACTTTTTCTTTGTGATATGGTGCATTATCATAAGCCATTAGAAGACTGTGGGATTCACATGGTCAGCAAAAATACTCAAATAGTCTGAGGCATTCAAGCCATGACTTACTGGTATTAACGGACTCTGAGTGTCCCTTCCCCTCATCATTACACCACCTCCACCAGCCTGGACTTGTTGACTCAAGACAGATTGCATCCATGGATTCATGCTGTTGGTGCCAAATTCTGACCCAACCATCTGTGTTCCTCAGCACAAATCCAGATCCCTCAGACCAGGCTGAGTTTTTCTAGTCTTCAACTGTACAATTATGATTATTCTGTGCCTCAGCTTTCTTTTCTCAGCTGACAGAGGTGGATCTTAAAGTTATCTTCTGCTCAAGTTGTGCATTCGGAGATGCTTTTCTTCTGTACAATTGTACAGAGTGATTATCTGAGATACTGTTGCCTTTCAGCCAGCTCCAACCAGTCTGCCTATTGACCACAATGCATTTCCATCCTCTAAACTATGGCTCACTGAAGATGTTTACATTACTGCAGCATTCTGATTAAACTCTAGAAATGTATGTGAGGAAATCCCAGGGGATCAGCAGTTACAGAAACACTCAGACCAGCACGTCTGGCACCAATAGACATGACAAAATCACTGAGATCGCCCAATTCTGATAATTGATGTGAATATTACCCGAAGCTGCTAGCCTATATGTGTGATTTTATGCATTGCACAATTGGCTGATTAGATAATTGCATGAATGAGTAGGTGTACAGGTGTTCCTAATAAAATGCTCAGTTAGTGTATATTGATTAGCTATGCAAACTGTTACACTAGGAAAAAAAGATTGTATTATATAGTTAGAATATATTATAATTATAAAAACATCATAAAGAACAAAACAGTGGAAATACGCACTTGGACAAAATTGTTGGTACCCTTCCATTAAAGAAATAAAATTTTATCTGTCTAAAGCGCAAGCCATAAAGCTTCTGGGAGAATCTCCTTTGGACAGATGAGACAAAACTGGAGCTTTTTTTTTTTTTCAATTCACATCAGCTCTATGTTCACAGACCCAAAAATGAAGCATAGAAAGAAAAGGACACTGTACCTACCCGTGAAACATGGAGGATGTTATGTTTCGGTACTGCTTTGATGCGTCTGACACACTGTTTCTTGAATCTGTGCAGGGTACGATGAAATCTCAAGACTATCAAGGCATTCTGGAGTGAAATGTGTCAGAAAGCTTGGTCATGGGTCCTCTAACAGGATATTGACCCAAAGCAACACCCAAGTATGCCTAAGAACAAAACATTGGACTAATGTGGGCTTCTATGAGCCCTGATCTAAACCCTATGGAACATCTGTGGAAAGAGCTGAAACATGCAATCTGGAGAAGGCACCCTTCAATCCTGAGACAGCTGGAGCAGTTTGATACCTGTGGACGGGCGCAGAAGTCTCATTGAGAGTTACAGAAATCGCTGGATTGCAGCGACTGCCTCAAAAGATGGTGCAAGAAAATATTAAGTTAAGGGCACCATCATTTCTGTCCAGGCCAGTTTCATTAGCTTGTTTGTTTTTTTTCTAAACACTTCTATTGAAGCACAATTCAGAAGCATTTTCATTAGTCACGTTTCAGTCGATTTTTATTTATTATTATTTTTGTCAGTATTTTTCAGTGTAGACCATGGTAGGTTTTTCTTTCTTAAATGGAAAGGTACCAACAATTTTGTCCACGTCTGAATAATACTGTTTTATTAGCATTTTAAAATACTGTTTTTCAAATGGATTTTTCAGTGCTAAGCTAATGCATAGTTTAAATAAATAAATAACTTTGTTTTATTAATTTCAAGACAAGGCATGCTGCTTGCACACAGTGCTCAATTACCACCTATAGTGTTGAATTCATTACTATAGTAGATGTGATGTAGTACGCACCAGCTTTGTTGATTTAATGCAGCGTCGAATAAAATATTCACCGCTGATTTAACACATAGAGCGGCGAATTAACTCTCAAAGTTTACATTTGCAGCCGGCTGGATACGGGCTCTGCGGGTGTCAAATCAGCACTCGGGGGGTTTGTCTTTCGAGCACTTTACAGTTCCATCATTCGTGAGCGAACTAATCGGACGTCCTCGCATATCGTTCGCGCTTGGCCATGAAACCTCATCTTTCACTTCCTTCTTGGACGTCACCCCTCGAACTCCTTTTCGTGTTAAGAAGCCATGCTACACTCAGTCTAATATCTAGTGGGCGGGGCATATGGACACCATTAAATGTGAACATTTAAAGTACATACATTCTGAATGAAAGAAACTGAACATATAATCACCTTTGTTTAAACAGATGAACAACAACTTTCCATTTCTTCAGACAGACAGACAGACAGATGGACTCGTACATATTCCCACATGAATTTTTACACATCCTTACAAGTTGACGTAAATCGTTAACCTTGTTACTTATACACACTCTAAAACTAAAGGTAGCAAACCTTCCGGGGAACATCTTCTGTATCGGTAACATCTATCTCCCACCATAACATAAATCTAGTGCACTAATTGGACATTAACGACCACTGATGTACCTTAAGGGTATATCACATGCAGCTTCCCAGGTAATAAATATTCACTAAAGGTACAAAACCTGTACCGGTGCATAAGAGTGCACCCGCGTGACAAGGAACAGTCCAGTTTGCTAGATTTATATATGTTAGACTTTACTGGGATGGTACGTCATGAATCTACACCAAATAGTCCCTTCGGGGTATTGAAATGAAAGAACATGAGACTAGCTCGTGTGTTGAATTTTCACGTAACAATTAACGGCTCCTGGCTTGGCTAAGAGGTCATATGTGCGACACCCGTGCTCGAAAAGGTAACTACGGATCAAATCCGTTCATATAAAAGGTAAGAATGAGGAGAGATACATGTTAAAGGTATGACTGAAAAAGGGGTACCACCCTGAGACTATAGGAAAGGTACAGGTTTCGGAGAGAGTCTAGAGTGAATTTGATGTGACGTGAATGCAGAAAGCTGAGCATCACCAAATCGTCGCACCTGTGCCTTCTTTTCACACTTTTTCCTATTGATATCCATAACAATAATAATAATAGTAATAATAATAATAATAATAGGAGAATGGAAAACACATTCATGGCTGGAAGTTTGAAACGTTCCTGATAATCCATACCCATGAGGCTCGCACACAAAGAACAACTAAGAGCCCAGATGTTGAGGGAATGATGCTGTTGAAATGAGAAGAGAGAGAGAGAGAGAGAGAGGGTGTGTGTGTGTGTGTGTGTGTGTGTGTGTGTGTGTGTAAAATGGCTGTGTCTCATTCCGCGCTGTCTCTATACCTGAGCCTTGTGCTGCGGTCCGTCTTCAAGCTCCGTGACGCTGTTCATGATTATTCCCAGAGCTCCTTCACCAATATTCTTCGACAACAACCTGCAAAAATCCAAGACTTGTCCTCACGGACTGTAAATATATCCTGTTTTGTTTAATCCCTCCATTAACACACAGTTTTTTAGTTGGTCTCTAAGAGGACGTGAACTATTGGAGCAGCACGCGCACGTCCAGCACAGAGCTACTGAACCTGCTGCAAGATCTCACACACCAGTTTAAGACAGAGGGAAAACACACACACACACACACACACACACTTAAGACGACAGATAATGTGAAGAGGTCGAAAATGTCGGGAGAGAGCGAAAAGTAAGCAATATCAGCCGCTTCCCATCACAACAACAACAAAAATCTTCCTCTGAGGAAACTTCCTCCTGTCCGTTAAGGTGATGAGAAAAAACAAATAGGTTCAAAAAGAGGGAGAGAGAGAGAGAAAGAAATGTCGGGATAAATATGTATCCACGATAGTATTAATCCCGTAGCGTCCATGAGAGTCATTAAAAAATGTTTCTGTCTCACATCATCCTCAGCGTCTCTGTATAGTGTGTCTCTGCTGAGCTGAAGCGCCGCTTTACAAACCAAAAAAGCAGCCCACGGGTTGCCAGATTGCAGGCGTGGTTGCCAGGTGAAAAATGAAACCCCGTTCGCTAAAGAAAAGCGCGGAGAACAGTCCTCGCATTCCGACGTATGGTCCAACATGCTAATCATTTCGTTATGTAACCCATTGTGAGTGCTCATTACAATTTATTTATTTATTTATTTGGCTGATTAAACAAACACAAGGGCACTACTCAGAAGCAAAGGGTTACAGGAAGAAGAAGAAAAAAGCACTCCATGCATAATTTATCTTGATAGTAATAGTTTTTCATTTCATTTCATTGTCTTATCCGATCTATACTCAGGTCACGGGAAGCTTGCGACTATCTCAGGCATCATTGGGCATCAAGGCAGGATACACCCTGGACGGAGTGCCAACCCATCTCAGGGCACACACACACATTCATTCACTCACACAATCACACACTATGGGCAATTTAGAGACTCCAATCAGCCTAGTAGCATGTCTTTGGACTGTGGGAGGAAACCCGAGCACCCGGAGGAAACCCACCAAGCGCGGGGAGAACATGAGTTATTATAATAATAATAATAATAATAATAATAATAATCAGAATTTTCAGAATTCGGTGTCCAAGAGTTCTTTAGTTTTTTATCTCGGTTTGTGCTTCCTTCAAATCCTCCTAAGTAAGGTAGTGCATCTGAGATCGGAGGTTGTGATTGCAATGACATTTACATTTATGGCATTTTGCAGATTTTCTTATCCAGACTGACTTTTAGACGTGCTTTGAAATGTCTGTCAATAAATATATCCTGATACTGGTTCACTGGGTC
Organism: Hemibagrus wyckioides; assembly: GCF_019097595.1. Classification (NCBI taxonomy): domain Eukaryota; kingdom Metazoa; phylum Chordata; class Actinopteri; order Siluriformes; family Bagridae; genus Hemibagrus; species Hemibagrus wyckioides. Next base: position 23,401,795 of record NC_080714.1, on the reverse strand, counting down.
AAGGACTAAAAAAATACTGTCAGCCTAGGGAGGTAAAATAGTTCATTGTAAATTGCTAATGTAATGAAAGTGCTGATTTGAGTGCGTCAGGAAGAGGAAGGTCTTTAGACATGGTTTGAAGACATGCGATGACTCAGCTGTTCGGACATATAGAGAAGAGTCCTGATGCATACCTTCCTTGTATCCTGAGAGATGGTGGGACCAGTCCAGATGTGCCGGGGGATCGGAGAGCACGGGGTGCAGTGTGGGGTGTGATGAGTGCTTTGAAGTAAGGGGATGCTGGCTCGTTTCTGGCAAGTATCATTGATTTAAATATGATGCAGGCTGCTACAAGAAGCCAGTGGAGGGAGCAGTGGGGTGGTGTGGAAGATCTTAGGAAAGAAATCATGCAGCTGCATTCTGGATCAGTTGCATGACCAATGAATAGGAGCCACAGTGAAATTCTTTCTTTGCATATCCCAACATTGGGGGTTAGGGTCAGAGCACATGGGTCAGCCATGATACAGCGCCCCTGGAGCAGTGAGGGTTGTGGGCCTTGTTCAAGGTGCCCAACAGTGTCAGCTTGGCAGTGCATCCTTCCAAGAGCACTCACCTTGACAAAATTTCTGAGAACTTTGCCGCATTACACACAGTGCCGTTCAAAAAAAAGGCTAATAGAAGCACCAGGAAGATTTAGACTTAGATCAGCCTTAATTTTCATGATAATGCTGCATTGTGCTTGTCATTTCAGAGTGATAACTAGATTATTTTCCATATCGCAACATCACATCACTGATTATTGCACTAGAATACCAAATCTTCTCATTGTGTTTTATTCTTTATAATATATAGACACACAAAGTGATTGGTCTGGCCTGTTGCTGCTCTCTACTCCAGGTTCTCCAGTTTGATCCTGAGTTTGGTTTTACTGGTCTGTTCTGTGTTTCTGTTTATGTATCCAGATGTGTTTCCTCCAGGTTCCCTGCTTACTCTAAATTGTCCCTAGCTGTGCTCGACTCTGCATGGTGCTCTACGATAAACCGACGTATATTTACTTCATGCTCAGAGTGCTTGGGAACCACCACAACCCTGACCAGGATAAAACACTTCCTTAAGGTGAATGAACAAGCATGAAGGCACAAATGTAGGTTACAGTAGCAGATCAATTTCCAAAGGCTTATTTGTGGATGTGTGCTTCACTGGGTGGTGAATTCAACCTATGACAACTGCTCGTTTCACTTAACCAAGTCCAAATCATTGAATTATGAATGAAAGCCAATCTGGCAACCCGGTGACGAAGCAGCTGTAACACCGGACAGCACTAATACATTACTCTAATGAGTGTTTTATAGGTACAGATTGATTACCGCGCAGTGGACAGCTCCCAACAAAATTCTCCTGCTTTGCTTTTATTTAGCTTACAGTGTTGAATTAACACTTTTATTACTGCTATAATGTTGACTTAATATCGCCTAAGTTGACTTCAGTTATTTTTAAGTGCTTGGACACACGGGTGGAATGATACTGAATGTCATCATATCGTTCAATACGAGACTCTTGATTTAATATGTCTGTGTATCAAAGAATACATTCAACACACTGCATAATAAAGTAGGCTATTCATTATAAATTACAGTAGATCTTATATTACGTGGGGTGGAATAAACATTAAAACTTAATCAAGCCCACACTCCCTCCCACACTTCTTCTTCTTTATACTGACTCACGATAGACTACCAGTGCGAAAAGGAAAATGTATGGAACCCTATGGAAAATGTATTATATTAAAACGTCATCACTTTGTATCATATTGCACTGGATTGCATTTTGTTTTTTCACCAGAAGGAAAAATATCCACTTAAATATCCCAGGTTTATTTGAGGCTGTTTTGCTGGAAGGGTTTGCAACTAAAACGTTTTACACCATACGACGTTTTCTTTGTTTTTGCACTATCTTGGATCTGATGATTCATTCAAATACAGAAAAACAGCTAGAAATAGAAATTGATCATTTAGCCATGCCATTCTGGTCTATATATACTGGGGGGGGGGGGACAGCACAAAGACTGATTGTTTCTAAATGGCATTAAAAATCTGAATGGAACAACACCTGATAGATAGATAGATAGATAGATAGATAGATAGATAGATAGATAGATAGATAGATAGATAGATAGATAGAGAGATAGATAGATAGATAGATAGATAGATAGATAGATAGATAGATAGATAGATAGATAGATAGATTTCTTCACCAATTTGAGCAACAGTAGCTCGTCTGTTGGATCGGATCACAGGGGCCAGCCTTCGCTGCCCCTGTGCATCAATGAGCCTTGGTCATGACCCTGTCTCTGGTTCACCACTGTTCCTTCCTTGGACCACTTTTGACAGATACTGACCACTGCAGACCAGAAACACCCCACAAGAGCTGCAGTTTTGGAGATGCTCTGATCCAGTCGTCTAGCCATCACAATCTAATCAGTGATAATCAGTGTTATTCACTTCACCTCTCACTGCTCATAATGTTATGCCTGATCGGAGTATATATATATAACTGGCAGTAGATAATTAAATATGAAGTACCCTGAGAGTCTAGAAAATAGTGTTAATAGTCATAGTAGTGCAATGTGAACTTTTTTTAATATTGAGTAATCACAGGTACAGTGCATGTGTGTGTGCTTTACATATTTATATGTGACATAAACCTTACAGGAAATATTTATGTAAATAAGTCATTAGTATGCATGCAATCATACATCCATATTGGTATCATCCGGGGAGGTGTGCATATCTAAATGATGGAATATATGATGAAATAGTCTTGCAAATGAGAGTTAAATGAAGAGCTAAAAAAAAAAAAGACCAACATCACAAGGGGTAAATAGGGAGGGGGCAGTTTAAGTTATTTTTTTACACAGTTTCCTCCCCGATAATAACAACCCAGTTTAAAAGCCTTGCTCAGGGGTCCAGCTTGGTGGACCTGGGATTCAAACTCACAACCTTCCACTCAGTAAGCCAGCACCTCAACCACTAAGCTGTATGAGATTGTGAGTGTGTGTCAATAGACGTCACATCTAGGACGTTTTCCCACCTTGCACCTTTCACATTGATTTACAAAAAAAATCCCACTTTTGACAGCTGAAAACATTGCAAAACATATCTGTGTCCTAATTAGTTTTTCTGTCACTGACCAGTTTGCTTTTCACCCGAGAGATCGGTGCTGCTTTGTCTAAAAACAAATCTCTTTAGCAGAGCTTTGGTGCTGACTGAGCAAGGTGAAACCATCCACTTTTATTCATTTATGAAGCTTCACACACTGAGAGGCAGCTGAGCCAAAATGATCATCCACAGTGTGAGACACTTTGTCAAAAGCAATCCTTTTGCTATTCCTGGAGAAGAGAGAAAAGGAGTGATGCCACCCAAAAAAAAAAAAAAAAAATGTCCGGGATAATAAGACAAGAATCACTGACGGCTTAGAGCTGACGCGTCTCCTGGTATTTGTGTTGTTTTCTTATTATCGGAACAGATTTTCTAACCTCAGCGGTGTAAATGAACAACACCGAGATCTATTTTTACAGTGGTTTTTTTTTTATTTTTTATAGTGGTAGAGTTCTTGAAGGAACTGACTCACTCAATCTCACAGCGAATCGAGCAATTAGTCCATCAATAAGCTGTTTGTCAGACATGTGTTAGACCTCACAGTCTTTCCCTCTCATATACATACACAAACACAATATTCCTTTCCCTCTCATTATTTAGACTGATATATCATAGAGTTAAATCCTGCTGATGTTCTACATTCTTTCATATTGCAGCTTCTTTCATCCAGACAGCTTGATTGCCAATTACCCATCATCTTCCCCCAGAGCGGTATCCTCCATCGTCTAAACACACACACACACACACACACACAGAATCTGCAAGTCTGAAGGATAGTAACCACAGAGAATGATTACAAACATCACAAATGAAAAGCTGAGTAAGAAGCATTAGTTACATTGAATTAGACAGCGCAGACCGGTCAAGGTGAAAGAAAATAATTTCAAATTGTATTTCTCTTGAATATGATAAAGTATTTGTCAGACAAATCCCCGGGAGCACAAAAACACATTACTTTTGTAATGCACAAAGTTTCTGGAGAAATTTAACTTTTAAGAAAAAAAGTCCTTTCATCAGCTCTGCAAGGAAAGTGCTATTTTGTATACATTATCATTCATCTTCGGTAACTGTTTTATCCTAGGCAGGGACACATCGGATCCAGAGCCTGACACGGAGATACATGGTATGAGCTGGGAATACACCCAAGATGGGATATGACTACAGCTCAGGACATTACGCACACATGGAAAAACATTACCTGGTATTTATCCGTCTTGTTTCGGTGAACCTGTGCCCACAGTAGTCTCAGATTTCTTTCTTAGCTGACAGGAATTACAATGAGCTGTTGTAGCCCATCTGTCTAACTTACAGTACTTTTAGTCTTTAGCTCAGTGTTGTTCTGTAGCTCTCTGTTGTTTTATGTAGCACCAGAAACGTTGTCTCATTTCACTGTGTACTGTGTCAGCTATATAAGGTTAAAATGACAATAAAAAGCTTCTTGACTTGACTTGGCTCAGTGAGATGCTTTTCTGCTTGGCACGGATGTAAAGAGTGATTGTTCAAGATAGCATCAAAAGTTTCTGGCTATTCTTATTCTATTCTATTCTTATTCTTCCGTGTACAGACCTGCTGCTTATTAGATTTCTTCTGGTTGTTTTTTTGACATGAAAATGTGAATGAAAATCCTAGTCTCGCACCATGAACCTCACAACCCAATTCAAGTCACAGAGATCACGCCTTTTCTTCATTCTGATGTTCGATGTGAACATTTAACTGAAGCTCTTGCCCTGTATCTACCGAATTTTATGTATTGTGCTGCTGCCACATGATTAGATAAGTGCATGAATGTTCAGATGTGCTGCAGGGAGATGGATACTTCAGGCAAATCTGACCTATTTATTGTAAATGCCATCCATCCATCCATCCATTGTCTATACCCGCTTTATTCCTAATTAGGGTCACAGGGATCTGCTGGAGTCTATCCCAGCACACATTGGGTGAAAGGCAGGGGTCCACCCTGGACAGGTCACCAGTCCATCACAGGGCCACACATAGACAGACACTCACACTCACTCCTATGGGCAATTTAGAATTACCAATCAACCTAATGTACATGTTTTTGGACTGTGGGAGGAAACCGGAGTAAACCCATGCAGGCACGTTGGAGAACATGCAAACTCCACACAGAAAGGCCCCTGCCTGTTCGAACCCAGGATTCGAACCTATTTATATGCCAAGATTGATAAAAAGTGGGGGTCATGTATGAAATCAGGTAATGTTTTCTACCTGATTTTTTACAGTCAGCTGCTTTATTACAAAAGAGCACAAAATCGTCTTTCCCCCATTTTGTATTTCCTGCATCCACACACTTGAATCTGATTCATTATTTGAGTTCAAATCATCACTTCATCACTTGGATGTCATGTTATAGTTTCATGAATTAGACACGTTCGTTCGTACATCCTTCTGTGAGCTCGAGTCTCTGCGCATTTTCTATAGAAAACTGATGAATAAGGGTCATTATTGTTCTTTAGGTCACATTTCATCCATCGTCGTCTACAGCTAATGAGTTTACATATCCCGTTACAGTGTTTTTAAGTATATATCGAGTGAATTAGCAAATTATTTACAGCATGTGATTTGCTTTGAATACAGTCTTCTACATAAACATATATATATATATATATATATATATATATATATATATATATATATATATATATATATATATATATATATAGCATTAATTATGTGAGAACCTAAATATGATTAAACCACACTGTACAAGCACCAAATGCATCAGGGCTGGAAACTGTAACATATCTTGGGAAATATTTGCTGGAATTGATTGCTGTTCAGCAGAAAAGTGGATAAAGTATGATGTATTGCATGCTGCTGCAGGAAATCAAATATTGGTTTGAGCCTCATATTAATTTTCCTGCATTGTCCAGAACTATCCAGGGGGAAATGGTGGCAAAATTTACGGTCTGTTGGCTCGACTGTCACCCAGGAGAATCAGAGCTCTGCTTCAAGTGAGAACATCACAAAGAGAGACAGATGTGCCTGCAAACCTGTGAAACACACACCTGCTCTAACCACAGCTATTGTCACAGCTTTGACTACAAGAGAAGACATTGGGCAGATACAAGCAGAGAAAATGAGAGAGAGAGAGAAAGAGAGAGAGAAAGGAACACAGTACATGACAGATACCTAATAGTTATAGATAAATATTCTAACAGATCCAGACATAGATAAAAAGCAGCTTTTCAGAAATCCATATGCAGACTAATTAGCAAATAAAGCTGACAGCATCGAGGTAGAGATGACATGAGGAAGAATCTTTGAGAGGAGCCAGATTCAAAAGCTTTTCTATGTGGCACTGGATAATTAGAAATCATTACAAATCGTTTTTCTACTGGAGTTCTATCCTGGAAAGTTTGGAGAATATCTGCAATACAAATACACACTTTATGATAACAGCAGCAGTAATCTTCTGGGGAAGTCATTCTCAGAGGAGTAAACTGATGATCAATGAGCCTTTAAAAGTTTAGGAGGGATGACAACGACACACTTGTGAAAGTCTCGAGTATCAAACCATTTCCTGAAAACAAATGACCGAAGGAAAATAATCAGGAAGTATTCAAAGTAGAGGTGTAACAGTTAGACGTAATGGAACCATATAGCATCATATAGACCTTTACAATTACACATTTGGCAGATGCCCTTATCTAGGGCAACTTACATTTATCTCATTTAGACAAATAAGGGTTTGGGGCCCCATTATGGCCCCTTGGTGGACCTGGGATACAAACTTGGAGCAGAGAAAGAATGAAGGAGCACTAATATTCATTTCAACATTGCTGATAATCTGATCTATTCTTTTTTTTACTTATCTGCAGTTAGACAAAAGCTTACACTAAGAAACAAACCCATCAACTGTAATAACCAGAGGATTCGTTTAGATTTTGGGGAGATCGTTCAATATTTGTGCCCCCAAATGGTACCCATTCTTACTAGCAGAGGTCTCTGTCTCCTGAGTAGTTCCCTTATTAAATTTTGGTGTGATTGATGGGTGATATGTGTTCTACTCAATAGTTGCCAAGTCTTGCCAATGCTTCTGTACTGTTTTTCTATCCCTTTTGTTCTTTATTGATTTAGTGTTCAGATGGTTTTTGCTGATGACTACCTGTGTACAAGAGATGTAACACAATGCTAATCTATATTATCATTATTATCATTATATATTAATATATGATTGTGGAACTCTTAAGTGGTCATTTTCGTATTTCAGTTTGGACTGGCATCCGAAGTGGGTATATTTCCCAAAATATAAAGAAAGCAGTGGCCTAATATTAAGCACCACAACCCAAACCAAGTAGTTACTATGTCACTAAATTGTTCAGTAGTACAAATGTGCTTGTGTATCAGGCTTAGAACACTATGTATCTGATCACTAGCACTCAGATGAAAGCAAAAAATCCCCCTCTCATATGACTTTTTTGTTACAGCTTGATGCACACCTATAAAGAATGAGAACCAGATACACTGTTAAACTTTCTGGCTAGTTTTCTAAAAAATAAAAAAATAAATAAAAGGAAGTGATGAAGTGAGCATGGAGCTTCATGAAGTGTTGAAAAATTGGTAGTTTCATGTGCATTCAAGAGGCCTCTAGTGGTCAAAAATATAGGCCGGTGTATCCTGTAATTCGATGTTATCAATGTTGTGACTATATATAAAATCCTACAGACTGTCTTGACCTTATCCCAGGACTCTTACTAGCAATAATATCATTGTTTCCATTTACACTTAGTACATCTGTATACTGTAATGCTTTATATTCACACTATCACCCAGAATTGAGTCTGGACTGGACTGACTGTGGACCTTGGGCTGACTATGTGAAACTATTAGTTTCTGACCTCAGCTTATGATTGTGATATACTTTGTTTAGTCCTAGAATTTCTGTCTGTTGTGTTTTGATGATCCCTCACTGACAGTTTCTTTTTCTGTAATTTCTATAACCATTTTCATTATAAGACTCGCCGAAATGCCAGTGAAAACGTCATCCACCATCTGTTTCTGCTGACGTCTTTTGTTTACCTATAGATAACACTGAATATTACACCTTTCTTCTGTATAAATACTTCCTGTTCATCTCGTCTCTTCAAAGAGTTTTGCTATTCAGTGCCCGTCTCTGTGTGGTATATCGGCAAAAAGCTTCCCTGATATTAGCAGTGGCGGCGGCAGCAGCACGGCTCAGGCTTCTTCCCAGAGTGAACCCGAAAATTCGACCAGATATGATTTTGAATCCCATGAAAGCTGCCACAGCGGGGCCCCTGAGCAAGGAACTTAAACCTCAACTGCTCAGTTGTATGAACAAGATAAATGTAAGTTGCAAATCTACTTATGGATTGTTCATTGGGCCTCTAAATATCCAGCAATATTTTTTGTAAAGCTGCTCTGTATATTGGTAAATCTGCAGTGTGGTCGAATGTCAGCTGTGGACGGAGAGGAGGCACTATCCAGGAGCCCCACATGATAGACAAGAGATGAGGCAGAGCAGCACAGAGCTGTGTGTTTATGTGCAAAATGAAAATATGAAAAGGGAAAAATAGTTCACTTGTCCCATGGCCTGCCTCCTGCGTCCTCATTCCTGCCCCAACCCAAGAAAATAAAACACACATACAGTATAAAATGTTAGTTAGTTATGTTAGTCACTGATATAAGTGCTGACTGGTTTGGTAAATAAGCAATAATTTCTGAAAGAATTTCTGCATTGACTAAGAAATATACCATATGTATCATGCCTTTTTGTATGTGTCATGTGTTTTCTTACATGATAATAATCACCTGTCGGAGAGGTTTAGAAGAATATTAGCCGAGTGATGAGCAGCACATTGTCCTAAAATGATTGTAACACAGTGCATTCGTGAGATGAGATGAGATAAGATGAGATGAGATGATATGAGATGAGTACCTGCTATATATATATATATAGAGAGAGAGAGAGAGAGAGAGAGAGTGTGTGTGAGTCATTTATTTCAGACTGGTTTAAATGAAGCATGGTTTAAGTCCAGACTCAATTCATTACTTCACTATCCACAGGACCATCTCAGGGAATTAAAACCCTGCAGCACCCATTACTATAAAAGAGCGTGATTTCACAAACACAGAGCTTGCGTAATTTCCCGTGCACAACAACCACAAAAGAGACACCCCCTGAGCTAACAGGTAGTTACAGAGTGACATCAAATCAACATGGCTGTGTGAGCTGGGAATAGTGTAAAGTTCCTCATTCTCTGCTAGTGATGTTAGCTTGAAATCAGACCCAGATCTTAAAACTGATCATATTAACGAGCTTCTAAACAAATACAACCAACAGGACGTACCCTGTGCTGCACTTTACTTATCGTGATCACTTACTGTAATATCAGCCTCTGTCTCTGAATGTCGTCGTACTGTATGACTGCGTGTACATTACCTTCCGTATTATATTAATCCGTTATATCAACTGATAACAAATACATTTATCTACAAGGTAGAGCATCGGTGTTTCTTTAAAGATGGGATTTGGACATTGCACATGGTTGTAGTATAGTCTACGTGAAGCACTTGGAACAAAACCAGACCCATTCTCGAATCAGTTACTAAACGAGGCTGATGTTGTCATTACTGGAAAAGAACACAAGCATCGAAAAAACAGAGCTTCACCGGAAAGACCTCTACCTTCTTGACACACACTTTGAAGCTGCCAAAGCCAGCATACCATCCCTGCTGTGCACCAACCATCGCCTGTCCATTTCACTGACTCCTTGGTTTATCCTTTCGGTAAACCTCACACACATGGATCCTGATTCTCTCTCTCTCTCTCTCTCTCTCTCTCTCTCTCTCTCTCTCTCTCTGTCTTTCTCTCTCTCTCTCACTCTCTCTGTCTTTCTCTCTCTCTCTGTCTCTCTCTGTGTGTCTCTCTCTGTCTCTCTGTCTCTCTCTCTCTCTCTCTCTCTCTCTCTCTCTCTGTCTTTCTCTCTCTCTCTCTCTCTCTCTCTCTCTCTGTCTTTCTCTCTCTCTCTCTCACTCTCTCTCTGTCTTTCTCTCTCTCTCTCTCTCTCACTCTCTCTCTCTGTGTCTCTCTCTCTCTCTCTGTCTTTCTCTCTCTCTCTCTCTCACTCTCTCTCTCTGTCTCTCTCTCTCTCTCTCTCTCTCTCTCTGTTTTTCTCTCTCTCTCACTCTCTCTCTCTCTGTCTTTCTCTCTCTCTCTCACTCTCTCTCTCTCTTTTTCTGTCTCTCTCTCTCTCTCTCTGTCTCTCTCTCTCTCATTCTGTATTTGAATCCCCTCTTAAATATTTTCACACAGTTGCTGTGATTGTGCTATAATGATGATGATGATGATGAAGATGATGATGTCAATATAGGGTCAATGAATCATCATTAAAATTCCATATTAATAATTAAATATCCATAATTAACAACCACGCGTGTCAAACAAACATGACTCTTAATTCATTTAATCATATTTAGGATTCATCAATGAGGATCATGGATTCTTTTCCTTTTTCTTTTTGTTTTTTTACTAAAAGCAATTAGCTACCATTGAGCTTAGGGATTTTCATCGTTTAGTAAACAAAAGTGTTTTTATTTCCGATGTATGTTACTGTTATTAATATGGAAAGATTATTATTTGACTGGACTATCTTGCTGTAAATTTAAGATTTCTAGATTGCTAGTGAACCAGTAGCAGGATGTATTTAATGGTGGAGATTTCAAAACCCTACCCTAAGCGGATAAAGGCATTTGCCATAAATGTTTTTATAAATAAATGTCACTTATTAAATGGTGAATTCTGAACACCATCACCACTGCTGTTACAGTCTGGCGTCCACACAAAATGCATGAATGCATCACACTTATCGATTTAGCCGTACAAAATGGTGCAATGGTTTATTTTGCTCACTGCTCTGAAATGAATTCCTGACTATGTTACTGCTCCAAACAGATGGCTGTTCAGTCTAACAATTTAATTGTGTCTCACTTCCTAACACAGTGACATGGCTCCGATGTGTTTAGATCTGGAATAAATCAGAAATGTGGCCTGACTGGAGCACTGACATCACAACTGGGGATCTATTCACACTATGTCATGCAACTCCACTGCACTGTGTTTATTTCATACAGCAACCTGCTGGGACTGCACTGTTTATTCACTTTCTGAGCAAGAGATCCAATCCAATCCAGTGCAAAAGCCATAGATGACTAAAACCAGTATAATATTGTACCACAGCTCCTCTGTATTCTCAAGAGGCCCCCCCGGTGAAAGCAGAAGGAGCTAAAGAGCAGAGTTTGTAGCCTATTAGGATTTTTTTTTCTTTTTGGCAGAATGATGGAAATCTCATAAGGAGAGGCGAGAGGGAGGTGTGGAGGAGTTCAGGAGGCGAGCTGTGGGAGTTGAGAGGTTCCATGCAGCATTGACAGAGCTGACACGGCCTCATCAGACTCGCATTTTATACTCTATTTGTGCTGAAACACTTGACTGGTTTGGTAAATAGGCAATTATTTCTGAAAGAAGATAGTGCCAAGAATTTCTGCACCGACAGCTGCATTGACTTTTTTTTTTTTTTTTTTAGCCGCATTAAGAAATGTATGTATCATGCCTTTCTGAGCCTTGTGTTGTGTTTTCATACATGATAATAATCAGCGGTTCACAAGAACTTCACCTGTAGCGGAGGTTTAGAAGAATATTAGCAGAGTGAGGAGGAGCACGGTATCCTAACATGATTGGGATACAGTGCAGTCGTGAGATGAGATAGTACTCGCTATATACAGTATATTACTTGTGTGTGTGTGTGTGTGTGGGTGTGTCGTTGTACTGTATGACTGTATATCTATATTATGTTAATAATTCATTGCACTGAATATGTATAAATATCTTCCACTATGCTACTTTAGGACTGAAGACACTGTTTACATTTTTGTCTTGGTCAGAGTGTACAAACCTAGCATAAGTATTTCATTGTATTGAAGCACTCTTTATGCACATGACAATGTTGTTGTTCTTCAGCTGCACCCTGTTCAGGGTCTCCACAGCAGATCGTCTAATCCACAGATTTGATTTTAGCACAGGTTTTTACACAGAATCTCCTTCCTGACTCAATCATCCCAATTTATCAAGGCTTGGGACCAGCACTGAGAGTTAAACTCTCAGTGACTGGGTTGGTCCCATGCCTGGGAATCCAACCTGGGCGACGGCAGTGAAAGCTGTTCCTGGATCACCAGGACCTTTATGCATGTGACAATAAATGTAAACATCGAAACTGTTGTTGCTGTACTGTAGTTTCATCGCAGAATGATGAAAGTTTACTAACGCAGAACACTACCAATAGACACACAGGCCTGTAGCTGTAAAATGTAGTTAAAGTAACTTTTTTTGTGAGCTCTGACAGAGCAAATAAAACTTGATGAAGATGAAACTTTCACTTTTGGAGGCGTCCGTGTTTTGTCAAACATCAAACTTTGCCAAGGTGGGAAATTACCTTGCAAATTACAATCTAGAAGGCCCAAGACTGCAGGATCAAGAGTGTGTGTGTGTGTGTGTGGCTTGAGTCCACTGTTTAATACAGTGTAGCTTCGCTCATTACTTTTTGAAAAGCTTTGTCATGTTGTTTTTTATAACCTGTATATGTTTACGTACGTAAAGCTTATTACACGTATTAGATCACCATAACAGGTGAACAGAGGCTGCATACTGTGTTCACTAAAAAGATTATGCAATGGGTATTGCCATCAGGTGTCCTGAGAGCTGATGTCTTCCGTAACTAAACAGTGGTGGTTCAAGTGTTTAAGGCTCTGGGTTGTTGATCAGAGGATTCAGGGTTCAAGCTCCAGTGTTGGGCTCTTAACCCACTTTGCTGTAGGGCTGCTGTATCATTGCTGCCCCTGCACTCTGACCCCGACCTTCTCAGCTGGGATACACAAAGAAAAGAATTCCAGTGTGCTGTAATGTATCTGTGGTGCCCTCAGTAAGTATTTTTGCATGCCAGAAATCCGGGAATGCACAAGCAGGAAGAACTTCACCAAAAGGGAAAGAGTTGCCCTGCAGCAATATGAACAGATCCAACCAAATCCGACTGGACAGAAGGTCAGAAGGTGTTGATTAATTTTCTTTAACAGCGTCTCTGACAACACTGACGTCTGTGACATTTTTGCTGTATTAAAGCACTTTCCATTTTATAGTAACAGCTAAATCACAGACTAGCAGAAGCACCATGTCGTCTAAAGCTAATAAACAATTTAAGGTGTGTTTTATTTAAGTTTTTATGAAACGTTTATGAAAGGAGTCTACAGTGTCAGTGATTTGGCAAATTGATGCTTTCCTTAAGAAATTCCCTGTTCCTAATTCATGCAGAAGCTATTCTGTATTCATTCTAATATTCCCCCCTATAAACAAATAATCTACCAAATGTTAAGACTCTATGGTTTGTATGCTCAGTGTAAATGGCGTTGAAACTGGAAGGCTTAAAAAGAAAAAGAAGTGTGTTGTTTGTATTTTCCCTCGGGTGCCATAAATGTCAGGCAGTTTGCATTGTATTGTCAGTTTGTAACCACATGAAAATGAGGAGAAGTCGTGGATACTGGAGGTTCACTCGAGCACGACGCTCTCAGCGAGTCTCGCTCAGTTATGTGGAAATACAAATGCTGAAAGCTGTGTGTCGAAGCAGTTCTCCCACACTAACTTCCTAGGAAAAAAAAGTCTTCCCGCTTTTTCGTACAGCTGATCAACGTTCTGATTAACACGAGGCAGTGTGTGTTTGTTGTTTTAATTGTGAGACAGAGCAAGAGAGACAGAGACAGACAGAGAGACAGAGGCAGAGAGAGTGAGAGAGACAGGCAGACAGACAGAGAGACAGAGCAAGAGAGAGAGAGGCAGAGACAGAATGAGAGAGAGAGAGAGAGTGAGAGAGAGAGAGAGAGAGAGAGAGAGAGAGCAAGGGAGAGAGGCAGAGAGAGAGAGAGAGAGAGAGAGAGACAGAAGGAGAGCAAGAGAGAGAGACAGAAGGAGAGCAAGAGAGAGAGACAGAAGGAGAGCAAGAGAGAGAGACAGAGTGAGAGGGACAGAGCAAGAGAGAGAGAGACAGACAGACAGAGAGACAGAGAGAGACAGAGCAAGAGAGAGAGAGGCAGAGAGAGAGAGAGAGAGAGAGAGAGAAGGAGAGCAAGAGAGAGAGACAGAGTGAGAGGGACAGAGCAAGAGAGAGAGAGACAGACAGAGAGAGACAGAGCAAGAGAGAGAGAGAGGCAGAGAGAGAGAGAGAAAGACAGAGTGAGAGAGACAGAGTGAGAGAGAGAGAGATAGGCAGAGTGAGAGAGGCAGAGTGAGAGAGAGAGACAAAACGAGAGAGAGAAAGCGAGAGAGAGAAAGAGAAAGAGAAAGAGAAAGAGAAAGAGAAAGAGAAAGAGAAAGAGAAAGAGAAAGTGAGAGAGAACAAAAGGGAAGCTAGTGAAGGAATGACAGTCTAGAGCTGCTATAACGTAAGTGATACAAACTAATTTTGTTTCATAACATTAAACACAACTATAAAGCAGATACACTGGTCTCAAGCAAAAAAACTTTTACTTTAAAAAGTTTAAAAAGTTTAAAAAGTTTAAAAAGTTTAAAACTTTTTTCCTTCTGTTTAATTAATTTGCCAACTTAATTGTTGGCAAATTGCTGTGGTATCAGATTGTGGGACTTCCTGTTGTTTTTAATATTTTCCAGTAACACTCCCCATCGTGGAATATTCCTTACACATCTGTCATTTTAACCGAATGGGACTTCATTTACTCCACAAAAAGCAGCGCTGTATACACACTGCACCTCATACCAACCTCCATCTGACGCTCCTTGTGTTATAATTCATTAAGTCATCACATTAGATAACATCTCTATAAAGAGTAGAATGTCTCCGGCTTTATTTCTTCCCTCATTCATTCCCTCTTTTTTTTCCTCCCTCTATCTCCAGAGAGAAGGCTGCTTATTTATTATTCATGAGCTCGGAGATGGCGGATTCTCCAGTATGTGCTGTGTTTATTTATGTGAAATGACTTATGTGATGTCTTGTTGTCCCCTCAGAGCTTTTGGGGTGGAGCCAGAATATGGCCTGGGGTTATAGGATGTGCACGCAATGAATAAACGGCTGATTGTCATGCATCGCATGGACGCACAACGTGTCGTAGATTTCGATAGAAGCTGAGAACCAAATTAATTTTTTTTTTGCGTGCACACGTGTTTAAAAGTGTAATGTGAAGTCGTGAGGCTGAACGTTTGGCGACGGCGATGGACGTCATCGCTAATGCCGTTTTGAAAATGGCACGGGAGCGATCTGAGATTAAATACTTTGCACCACTCTACATGTAGTTAACGGTAAATTAAGCAGCAAATCGCATCACCACTCAGCCCCATCTTTGTGTTGGCGGTGGATTGAAAATTGTTAGTCAGTCACAGGTTGTTGGAAGTCGTCTGCACTCGTAATAATGACACTAATAAAACTAATGACGCCCTCCGCTGTTATTACTGCCATCATCAACACAATTATCATACAAGAATAAGAACAGGGCCGGCTCTAGTCTCTGTTAGAAGATATTTGAAATCAGGAGTTGATTAAATGTAATTCAGAGACAAGCTGAGTGGAACCAAAACCTTGTTTATGAGGCACAAATCTGTTCATCTATTCGTGCCAGTGGGAAATGCAGTCAGGCGCTCATGCGGTGTGGAGGTGGGCAGCTCTGAAACGTCTCACAGATGCCAGAAAGCCCTGGAACAATGCAGCTGTGTCTGGGATATCGAGTGTCCCTTGGAGAGCGTAGCGCTGTGGAGTCTGTCTCAAAATAATCTGCTCGCATCAGAGTCGCTTCTGAGCGTCCTGGAGGAAACGATGGGTAGAGAGGAGACAGTAGGCAGGCAGACAATCAGATTTAGAGGAAACACACACATATACACACTCACACTCACACGAGGACACACTTGTAATGTATGAAATTCATTCGCACGCGGTGTACAGGAGACACATTTCTCTCAGCAGTCTTCCAAACACAGGCCTTTTCCCAGCAGGAGGACATTTGACCAGAATGACCCGAGTGTTCTGCGTGAACTGATCCCCGCTGAATTGAAAGTGGCGCACTGCAGTGCTTTAAAAATGACCGTGGAGGTATTAGATGACCTTGTTAGGGAGACGATAGATCCCATTTGGCTCGGATCAATCCAGTAATATTGAGACATTGGGAAATACATTGACAGTGAGACATTGGGAAGACATTCTTAGGAAACCACGCTTAAACAAACGGCACACTTCTACTAATGGGTAATAAATAATGAGGTTTTAACCAATTAACTAATCACCAGTGAGTGAAATGGAGACAACACTTTAGAAGCCTTTATTATTGTCACAGATACATTACAGCAGAGTGAAATTCTGTCTTCTTATGCTTTGGAGGTTAAGGGTCAGAGTGCAGGGTCAGCCATGATACAGTACCCTGGAGCAAAGAGGGTTAAGGGCCTTGCTCAGGGGCCCAACAGTGGCAACTTGGCAATGTTGAGGCTTGAACCCTGATCTTCCAAGCAACAGCCCAGAGACTTAATCACTGCTTTAATGAACATTCTTACGGTTGTTAACCTGCAAATTACAGAACAAAGCTGGAGGTTTAATATTTTCACCTGTATGATCAGAATCTCATCAGCATTTAGTAACTATAATAATCTAGCTTTATAATTAATGAGCCCGGTCTAACATGTTACTGTTTCTATAAAGTTGCTAATGGTACTCAATTTTTTACACCTACTAATTGTACATTGTACAAGTGAACATTAAATGAACACCTCGATCAATGACCCCCTTAGAAAATCTCCGGTGTGATCTGAAGAAGGGCGGCTGCAGTACGCAAACGCAAGAATATTACTGAACTGAAGGCCATTGCTCATGAGGAGTTTCCTAAGATCCTCAGGAACACTGCCAGAAGCTGGTGTCTGGCTCTTCATCTCGTTTGCAGCAGGTCAGAACAGCGAAAGAGCGCTCTACTAAGCACTAATGCTGCTTTCCATGAAGGGGCTGAATAAGCCTCAAGACTGCGGAACTTATTCAAATTAAAATTGCATTATCAGGGGAAACCACTTGAAGCCTTCATTGTGTTGAGCTTTTTCAGTTCTTTGATTTGTTCATTGCAAATTTTGACAATAAACCTGATTTGCAACAAAGGTTGAATCATTTTAATTGCAACCGAATATATTTTATTTTCATCACCAGGGCTTTTTTCTCATTACAGGAGTCTCGTATTTACGTAACAGGGACGTGTACAGTCGGACATGCAGTGATAAATTTTCCGCGACATTTATTTAACATTCAGAAAAGAAATCTTCCTAGAAACAGCTTTCAGTTAATCAGAGTCTTAAACCTCGTGTTATGTAAGGTCACATGATTCACCTGTTTGCCTTATTCATGCTTTTTGCTAACTGACTTCTCTTCGGATTGCTCTTTCATGATGAGTTTTATTTTTCCATTCATGTGTGTGACCTGTCTAGTGACTTCTGGATTGTGTTTTCAATAAACTCTAGACATGAATCCTCACTCTGCTACCTAGTCTGGTTCATTACAGCAGAACAGAAGACCTTCGGTTTGTCGTTTCTCAATAATACGACAAGCTGAATTTTTTTCCATCTTATTAACTTTGTAAGAGAGAGAGAGAGAGAAAGACGAGAGAAGATAGAAAAGAACGGCTGGTAAGGGAACAAGTGTCTATAGATGCTATAAAGTGATAACAGGAACTAACTTGTCTCATGCATATTAAATATGACTATAAATGTTTAACAAGATTTTTTGGAAGGTGCTGTTACTAAAAAAAAATAATTAGCCTGATGATCATTTCCTCATAACTGCACACCCTGTTGTGTTTTATTACTTCGTTAATGCTAAAGTTAATGGTTTGTTAGTGATAACTAACGCAGTGAGTTATGTTAGTTAAGGAAACCTCAATGTAACGGGTTCAGCAGTAAAAGAAAATTCAGACAGACAGGAGTTTTTATTTGTCTTGACCCCTTTATGAAGCTCAAACTGATCAATTATTTATGTTGAGTCTTTCTTGGGGTTTGAAACACCATCTGCTCATCTACTATATATTCATGGAAGGGTATAAAAGCATTTAGCTTTTAATAGGAAGAAAACTATAGCTCATCTGAAACAGACAAAAAGACACCCTGACCTCTGACCTCGGTATGTTAATGGCTCGGTTTGTCTAGCAGTCATTATTTCCTTCGCTTTGGTTGCGGGGTCATTCTGAGAGCAGCCACGTGCCAAGGACTGATGCAAAAATGTCATGATGGGCCTCAGGCAGATCCTAGAGAGTTAGCTTTATGAGCTAGTGTCCCTGTGGAAGACATTCCACAGCACTTTGTCTTTTCTATTCTTCTTTGAAGGGAATGTGATGTAGACTAAAAAAAAAACACTATAGAATAATTAAAGCCAGTGTTAGATACACTCGAGAAAACCGTCTGTTCCACGGTAGATCCTGAACCATCTGTTCCTCAGTCGATTGAAGGGTAGATTATTCTCTTTGATGAATTTCTGCATGAGGTGTTTTTTGATTGATTCATTTGACCTGTGTTTCATGTGTGCAGAACACTGCAGGTAGTAATATCTAAAAAGATTTTTTTACGAAGATAATATTTCTGTGAATTTTCAAAGTGAGGACCCACATGGGTCATAAATGGGCTTTAAGCCAGGACCCAGAACCAGGTGTTGTCCACAGTCTCCCTTTGGGCTCCACATACTGTATGAGCTACTAATTGGTCCCACGTATGGAACCATTGTAAGCTAACAGGGTGACCCCAGGTGGGTTAAAGGGCTGTAATGGACCATAAGTAGGCAATGCCTGGGTACTGTATAGTCTGTGTGGGCTATTTAAACTATTCTTAAAATATTATACAGAATAAAGGAACCATAATAACAACAACAACTTTTTCTGGTTCTGGTTTGAAGTGTCTCTATGGATCTTCTGCGTGGAGTTTCATGTTCTCCTTGCTCATGTGTCCTCTGGGTTCTCTGGGTTCCTCCAGCTGTACGATCATGAAGGCGTAGGTGACTATGCTAGTCACTGTGTGTGTGTGTGTGTGTGAAATCAATCAACATAATAATCATAACAATACCAATAATGTCTGTAGGGTCACCATTATTATTATTATAAATTAAATGTCTTTTACATAACTACAGCTTGGGCTGATGTAGAAGACTGGACCAAAGTTATATAGGGACTTTCCGCGTGCAGGGAAAGGGAGGAGCATGAGAGAAAAAGAGAGACAGAGAGAGTGCAAGAGAGAGCAAGAGAGAGAGAGAGAGAGTGTGCAATAGAGAGCGCGTGCGCTCTAATGATATATATTTCTTAATATGTGTCTTTTTGTTTGCTTTTTTTTATTACAGTGGTAAAGTTAAGTAAAACATCACTGAATGCGTTAATTAATGCAACTCCACTGTGCTGCATCCTAGAAGTGAAGAGAAATGTTATTTCCGGATGGGGAAACCCACACTAAAGCTTACCCGGAAAATAACAGCGATGACGTAATGCATTCCCCGCACTCTTCAGATTAGTCACATAAGAAAGCCCGGTGCTTAGTAAAGAACTGTTCATTTATTACGCTGAAGCTCGCATCTGAAAGGCATGGCGTTGGCTCCTCTCGTGCCCAGCTCCCCGGGAGAAAACGAATACCCGTCCGGTTTCCCGCAGAGCATCTGTGATGAAGTTCCGGCGCCGAACTACCTGTGCAGCCACTGCGACTGCGTGCTGAACGGAGCGCATCAGAGCGCGTGCGGCCACCGCTACTGCCTCGCGTGCATCCACTGGCTCATCAGGTAAAATGCGAGCTCACCATCATGACCTGTGTGTGCCGAGCACGAGCTGCTGACCATAAGCATGTCTCAAAAAAAAAAAAAAAAAGAAAGTTCTTTTTTAATTATAATTAGTAATTAGACACATTTTGAAGTGTACTTAAGTGCTTCAGTAATAATATTAGATGGATTAAAAGTTACTCAGACGTTTTAACCTTTATTGCATTCATCAAGTGTACATTATTGTGCTACCTTATGAGCCATTGAGGGTCAAAGTCTCAATGTTTTATTTTTGGGGGGGGAAAAAAACCACCCAGAAGCACTTTGCGTACACGGTCTGAAACATCCTGTTTCTCAGGAAGCTTTGTGTACTCCACTCAGTGGTCAGTGCAACCACGATGTTTATTTTAGGCCTCGTTTGTTAGTATGTTTGTCTGGAACCTTCACGGTTGAGGGTTTCGATTCCTGCCTCTACCTTATGTGCATGGACTTTACAGGTTCTTCCCATGCTTCGGGGGTTTCCTCCAGGTACTCTGGTATCCTTCCCTAGGCCAAATCTGCCTGGCTGTAGTGTGTGAATGTGTGCGTGAGTGTGTGTGTATGAGAATGAGCGATAATGATCTGTGATGAGTTGGAACCCTGTCCAGAGTGTCCCTAGTTTATTCCCTTAATCCACTGGGATGAACTTCAGGCTCCCTGGAACCCTTTGTTGGGTAAGCGTTACAGAAAATGGAAGGATGGATGTTCATTTTATGACTTAAAAGAAAGCTAGCTGTCAGGGATTACCTGAAAACCAGACGCAAATGTCTCCAAAAGTGTATGACCAAATGTCTGGGGTTTTAGATTCTCCAAAATGCTCTTTTTTGCACAAAATGGACTCGAGACTACGGATACACAAAGGCTCGTCCAAGTAATAGTGACTGTGTAGGGTTTCTTTTATGTAAACAATACAGGATTCATTTCTTTCTTTGAAGGAATCATTGCTTTACGGCATTTCTCTGCATGCTCAGTGCCGCATACAAACACACACACACACAAAAAAAAACAAATTCATTTTGCTTAGAATAACAAACTTAGAAACCTTAGTGTCAATTAATGATGCATGAAACATCTACAGGATAAGTGATACTTGCATTCAGATAATCAGTGTTAGAAATCTTATAGACTTTGCTGCACTTTTGTATCAGATTTTGAGGTTTGAGTTGAATCTCTGTCGTTATGACAAACATCTTTATAAGAAATTAGGAAAGAAAGAAAGAAATGATAAAAATTTGTCAGAATGTGCTACTCAGATAAATGTAATGTGTCTCTCTGTGAAATGGGATAATCTCAGCATTTCTCGACAACATGGCTTACTTTTTAGATCGGGTAAAAGTTCTAAAGACGAAATCAGTCAGAAAGCATGCACATATGAAGTCTACAGGCATGTCTTCCGTCTATTCGTTGTCTGGCAACATGAACATTTTATATGTGTATCATCAACAATGGAGCTTACAGACTTGGCAAAATTGGTCTGTGGTAAATAACAGACATGCTAATGTGGGTCATGATCCTGTTTCACTGTGCATATCACATATTATTCACACAGTTACGTGTTAGAAAGTCAGGATCACCTGAAATGTGTGCGATTTATCCATAAGGGATTGTGCTGTCCCTTTTATTCCCACAATCCCTAACCCTGTCAGGGAAAAGCGACATGTACATCTCATAAAGCTTGGCTTTAAAACAGTTTTTTTATATTCATGAATAAATTTTTGCTAGGTGTTGGAAAGTCTAATTAACTGGAAAAAAAAAGCTACTTCAGAAGTGACCTTCATAATAATATATAACTTATGAAATATGAAAACACTTTGTGTTACATTACGGAAGAAAGAAAGAAAGAAAGAAAGAAAGAAAGAAAACAATCAGCGGATGTGAAAAAAAAAAATTACGGCTGTATTTGGGGACTGAGGCAAAAAGTACCATTACTTTGGGGAAACTTTAAAGCTATCCGGAAAAGGGGTAAAAAAAAAAAAAATTTCCACATCATTAAAAGGTTACAACCATTTAACATCCAGAGAACATAAAAATAAATACTGTTTATTTTGGAGTATATTTATTTAGACATATTTTTTTATTGATTTTTTTTTAGCCTTATTTATTTGTTTTTATTTATTTTTTATTTTTTATTCATTTTTCTTTCTTTAATTATTTATTGATTGATTATTTTTCATTTATAATGTCTGTTCATTTATTTTTCTCTCTTGCGTTTTGTTTTTCCCTTTTTTTATTTATCACTTGAATCCATGTTTATTTTCTCATGTTAATTATTTGCGTTTCCTTTTCTTTTCTTGCTTTTTGTCTCTTTTTTCTTTCAAATAACAGAAACAACAAAAATCTTGTGTGCACAAAGTGTAAAGAAGACCCAAACCAGGAAGGCAAGCATGGCTTACTGACTCTTGACCAGGTATGCACTAGCTTATTTTTTTATTTTCACCGATTCATTGATTCACTGATTCATTGATTCACTCATCTTCATTAGCTGCTTAATCTTGGTCTTTATCTTGAAATTAAGGCCATTTTAATTTAGTATTTAAATACACAATGTTTCCTGTTTAATGGGTTAGTTTAGTTAGTTATCTATTTCTCAGAAAGCCTAAAATATACCCTGTGTATTTGTGTTTGATAGAAATTCACGGCACAATCTGTTACAGTCAAATAACACTCATACAGATCAGCTGTATAGCCTGTATTTTTGGTGCTTTATTACTGACTACAGTCCATCAAACACCATCTACTCCCACCGGTGGGAAGAGACCACCACAGGACCACCAGTGATATGTTATTTGGATCATTCTCAGCACAGCGGTGACTCTTAGATAATAGTCTTACGTGAAGCTTACGTGTTCCTGGTACAAATGTGTTGCAGGGGTTTTCATGTGACACAAAATACCACTGTCACTGCTGTGTCGAGAAACACAAAATGTCACACACACACACACACTACCACATCAATACCACTGCTCATAACCAAATAATGTCTGCTCTTTGTTGGTTCTGTCTATCGCTTCCTGACATACAGATGTGTTGACAGATGTGTATAATGAAATTGCAATTATCTTACTTAATAATGCGACGATCTTACTTAATAAATCGGTTACTGACTGTTTAGCGGGTGTACCAAAGACTAAAGCACTTTATTGTTCATCGCTGACTGTAAAGGTCAGTGTTTTACCGACCTTCAAAATTTCACTGTGGCTTTATTTTTCTTCAACCTGGAGGTGGTCATTTATTTGAATATGACACCACACAACACCGCACTATAGCCACAAACACACCACCGTGTGCAAAGAGGAAATTCTGATTGTGAAGAAGAAGGTGGATTCTAATAACTTCTCGTTTCATTCTCATACTGTACAGCTAAAACCTGGGTACAGAGAAGAATTCTCCACCACATAATCACTGTCACCTTTCCCTCAACGACCCCATCCCAAACCCATGCCTCGAAAGTTTCGGCCAATTTTCCCCGTAAATTTTGGACCTAATTTGGGACTTTTGTAATAATTTACCTTATTTGGAACTAGTGGAGACAGATGTTTTCACTTCATTTTTCCAAATCCCAACACAAACGTGCCACTGCTGGGCCCGTGAGCAAGGCCCTTAACCCTCAACTGCTCGCAACAACACTCAACAACACTACCACGCAAAATATAGCTTCATGAAGACTGTGAGTTTTGTCTTATGATTTACAAATCATGACCCCTGACCTATGGTGTGATAAACCTGCTTTAAATTTCTTCCACTCTACACCGATCAGGCATAACATTATGACCACTGACAGGTGCAGTGAATAACACTCCTCATCATGGCACCTGTTAGTGGGTGGGATATATTAGGCAGCAAGTGAACATTTTATCCTCAAAGCTGATGTGTTAGAAGCAGGAAAAATGTTCAAGGGTAAGGATTTGAGCGAGTTTGACGAAGGGCCGAATTGTGATGGCGGATAGACGACTGGATCAGAGCATCTCCAAAACTGCAGCTCTTGTGGGGTGTTCCCGGTCTGCAGTGGTCAGTATCTATCAAAAGTGGTCCAAGGAAGGAACAGTGGTGAACCGGTGACAGGGTCATGGACGGTCAAGGCTCATTGATGCACGTGGGGAGCGAAGGCTGGCCCGTGTGATCCGATCCAACAGACGAGCTACTGTTGCTCAAACTGCTGAAGAAGTTAATGCTGGTTCTGATAGAAAGGTGTCAGGATACACAGTGCATGATGGGTCAGGGCTGTTTTGGCAGCACCAACAACAGATTAGACAGGAGGTCATAATGTTATGCCTGGTCTGTGTATTTGGATATTTGTATTCATTCTCCTCCTGTAATAAGGAAGCGGTGTAACATTCTGTGGTAGGGTATGCCGGGATATCTTCCAGAGTGTATCTGAGTCAGATGATGTCACAGGCAATTCATATTTCATTTACAGAAACATTGTTGTGAGTCAGAGAAAAAAATGTTTTAGGAAAATGGTTATAATTTCCCCTTTTCTCTCTGTGTGTATGTGTGTGTGTGTGAGTGCAGTTCTTCAATGATGCAGCAATCAATAAAGAGATTCTGGCTCTGAGAGTGCACTGCACCAACCCTAGCTGTACGTGGAAGAGCACCCTGGAGGACTTTGAGGTACTTTCCTGTGTGTGCGTAAAAAAAACCCACACATACAATGACATACAGACGTACACTGAATCATTGTGAAAGGCGGTTCATAATTAAAGATGTAATCAGAGTGCCTTTGTCACGTTAAAACACAATGCGACTGACCTTTACACGGAGACGGAGCACACAGATTCTTGGAAGCAAAAAAAAATGACGGATTTCTTAAAATTCTAGGTTGGGGGTGTGTTTAATTTTGTTGAGTTTTTGAAGCAGATTGATCAGTAGGTGGCTGAAAAAAATGTGTTGTTTTGTAAGAGAAAAGCATTAATATGTAAATATTATGCTTATTTATGGAAGGAGTCTCCAGTTTCAGTGTTTTGGAACATTCAGGAAGTTTAATATGTCAGTAAGTTTCATCGCAGGATGAAGCCTTCAGGATGGTTTTATTAACTTCCTGTTAATAAAAGAAAACTGAACATCTGGTAAACAGGTTTAGGTGAAGAGGTTTAGCAAAAGTTTTGGGACACCCCTCCAAATCATTGATTTCAGGTGTTGTTTTTCAGGGGTTGGGCTCGGCTCCTTAGTTGCAGTGAACTCTTAATGCTTCAGCTTCATACCAAGACATTTTGGACAATTTCATGCTCCCAACTTTGTGGGAACAGTTTGGGGATGACCCCTTCCTGTTCCAACATGACTGCACACCAGAGCACAAAGCAAGGTCCAGAAAGACATGGATGAGCGAGTTTGGTGTGGAGGAACTTGACTGAGTCCTGACCTCAACCTGATAGAACACCTTCAGGATGAATTAGAGCGGAGACTGTGAGCCAGACCTTCTCGTCCAACATCCGTGCCTGACCTCACAAATGCGCTTCTAGAGGAATGGTCAAAGGAAGGAGCATGAAATTGTACAAAAATGTCTTGGTATGAAGCTGAAGCATTAAGAGTTCCTTTCACTGGAAATAAGGGGCCGAGCCCAACCCCTGAAAAACAACACCTGAATTCCATGATTTGGAGGGGTGTCCCAACACTTTTGCCAATATAGTGTTTTGGCTGTTTCATTAAATGTAGCTTTAACATCTAAATGGATAAAATAGTATGTATTTGTTTGCTCTTGATTATGGCTATATGCTTAATATTCATCATGGATCTGATTTTTTTATTATTCATCTCAGTAATGTTTTAAAAATGTTCTCAGAGCTAGTTAGTGTGTATAGTGTGTGCTCGGTGAGGCTACGGTGCCAGATAAATGCCCTTAATGGAGATGAAGGTGGCTGTGATGTTAGCATTTAGCCACTTTAATCTAATCTCAGCACTGGACGTAAAGCATATTGGCAGATGACAGGTGTAATCAAATCATTACAGGCTTGCCAAAGCTTCCGGGTTGCCAGATCAATTTAAACAGACTAATAAATAAAAAACGTATAGTTGTGCTGAAAGGAAGTGACAAGCGCACGCGTGAGAGAGAAATTGACGTCTCTGTATTTAAACGTGTCGAAGAGTCCCAGAGAGTCCGAACACACTTCGGAGCCGAAACGACACAATGCAGATATTTCTGCAGAAGCGGCTTGACATTTATTGAGCTTAAATGTTGCCCTTGCCCATGGTGGGAAAAAAAAGCTGTTTATCTACAGTGAAAATGCTGCAAAAAAAATCCCTTTAGAGAAACTGGAGGATTGTTTATGTCGTGTTATTTGACATTTTGTTGCCGCTGTAAATAACAAGGGGGTTTGACTTCATTGTTTTCACACAAGAGCGTTTTAAGATGTTGGGTCTGGCTCTCGTAATTCAAATCATCAATTTTAGTATCAGAGCTGCTGGATTGTGATTTCTTAAAAATAATTCCTTATTACCTGTGTGAGTGTGTGTGTCTGTGTGTGAGTGGGTGTGTGTGTTTGTGTGTGTCTGTGTGTGTGTGTATGTTTGTGTGAGTGTGTGTGTTTGTGTGTGTATGTGTGTCTGTGTGTATGTTTGTCTTTGTGTGAGTGTATGTGTCTGTGTGTGAGTGGGTGTGTGTGTGTGTGTGTGTCTGTGTGTGTGTGTATGTTTGTGTGAGTGTGTGTGTGTGTGTATGTGTGTCTGTGTGTGCGTGTGTGTCTGTGTGTGTGTGTCTTTCTGTGTGTGTGTCTGTGTCTGTGTATGTATATATGTGTGTGTATATGTGTGTGTGTGTGTGTGTGTGTGTGTGAGAAACCTAGGGGCTTTTTCTAAGAAATCTTCTTGTGATGCTTTAGCATCAAAACCTAAGTACAATGATTCAAAATAAATAAATAATTATGTCTACAATGCCACTCGTTTCTTTTCAAATCATCAGACGTCGCCTTTTCCTTCCCCTTCATACCCCTTCGTCCTAAATGATTTGACGAGTGAAACATTTGCTTGTAGAAAACTTCTGCTGCTGTTTTAAATGATCTAACATTACCTTGAAATATTCGGCTGGATTCGTGGCCAGGTTTTTCCTGTTTTGTTTCCAGATGGCTTCATTCTTTCATTAGAAAGATGCTCCACAGATCTCACGAAGGCTTACGGCATTATCGCGCCGCATTCCATTCCATTTTCAAGCTTTTTTTTTATTTTGTTGGACTTCTTCGTGTAATTTACATTTCCTGACATTTTTAGCCACATGGAAGGAATTACCTAGCTAACAAGCAGCTAGTCATGTGTGTTATGTTTAATTTCCACCTGCTAAGAAATGTTATCACATTTATAATAATATATAACCATTATACACATTAAAGTGTATAATGGTTATAACTGCATCACAGTGTTATGAATCCTCTGTAATCTCCCTCATGAACCTCTAGTACTGTTCGGGAAAACCCTGGCTTGGGATGAGAGGGAATCTCACTTCTGGTTTTTTCTTCTTCTTCCTCATTAGTTATGCATTCATAAAAGTTTCCCTCTCCAGGCTCAAAATACAGTGCGAATAATTGCAACAAAGCTGTTATTGTGATTTATTGAGTATTGACTGACCCCGCGTTTGCAAGTTCTATATATATATATAAAATATCCTGTGCTCAGACGAGGCAGTGATGGCCAGAGAAGTCTGGATGCATATTAATTCCGATTCAATGACAGTGGAAACCATTTTATTTGGCAAGCTATTTTGTTTTGGAATAATGATTCAAATCAGAAGACGTCGTACAGTCCCTGCATTGCCAAAGCTTTTGGCTAGCTTTCACATCCTGGCCTTCGGGGTTTTTTTCCATACTGTATTGTAGCTTCAGTTGCTTGAATCATGTGTTGTATTCAGCGTGCTCTGTCTCTGCAGAACTCTATTTAGTTTTCATGATGAACGATGACTACGATCTTTTCAATAATAATAATAACAATAAATTTATAAAAGTTAGCTAGCTGTTACTGAATAATATGACTTAAGATTAAGAATAATGCTTTCATTTATGATCGTTATCATGGACTAAACCATGCTAGATCACGCTGTCATAGAAAAAAATCATCAATGTCAGGATAGTGTAATATTAATTGATACGGAATTGTCAAAATATGAAAAGCCTTCATCCTCGATAGGTTTGAAGTGGACACAGCAGCAGGCAGATTACAGTAACGAGTATTAGGTCTCGTTCTTGCTGTCATCTTTTAAGGTTTAGGAATTTAGATCAACTTCTTGGAAGTGCCTGATGCTGTAAAGCTGCTTTATGTGTATAGGATTGTAGAAAATGTATAAAAGACTGTAATAAAAATGAGTAAAAGGCAAGGGTTAGACTTAAGTTTAGGGTTATTTAAAAAAAAAAGAGAGAGAGAGAAAGAAACACACACAATTAATTGTAAATTTAGTAACACAAAGTAGTTGACCAGTAATGTGGAGTTTATAGCATAGAAAAATCCTAGTTATTAGTCCCTCCAGGAGTTTTGTTTGTGACTGTTGACAACAGTGCTTGATTTTTTATTTTATTTTATTTTATTTTATTTTTTTATTATTTATTTATTTATTTTTTATTATGGAAGACGCTTCATTTGGCAAAATTGTTTTTTTTTTCTTTTAAACTTCTACCAGTGAAGACACCTATGTAAATGCTTCATATGCTAGCTGTATTCACATTTGACTCGCATAAATCGAAGAGGCTTTGAACACTGACATCCTTTAAATATTGTGGAGTTTTGTTCATTTCGAAATCATGAAATCTTGGAGGAACTGATTTTTAGCCAGAACTTTCTGATCCTTAAAACAAGTGTTACTCCTACACAGTGCTAGGCCTTCACTGGCCTTCACCAAACTGTTCCACTGTCAGCCAATGTGAGTTAAAATATATATATTTTATTTAGTTTGTGCGGTTCGCTGCCTCGGACTACTCCAATTATCAAAGGACGAGAAATTACTGATGTAATCGTATGCCTGCTAGATGGCCCCAGTAATATCAACTCGAAATCTGATTGGTTAATGTAACAATTTCATTGCCACTTATTTTAAGCTACAGGCGCCTGCACTATTGATTCTGAAGGCCTTAAGGCAGATTTCTTTCACTCTGGCAACACATGATGTCAGCTACTGGCTGAAATATGATTGGATAAATACTCTTATCATAAATATACACTACTGATTTTTCCCCACTCATGATTTGCCCACTCATGATTTGCCATTTTAGAAAATTGTAATGAACAATTTAATTGTCCAGATTGAAAAAGAGCCTCGAAAGAGTATTTTTACCATCTCAGGCGTAAGGAGAAGGCAGGAGGGTAATAATTTTATGAGTTGTGCTTGCTGGCAGTGAAAACTCAGCTGGAGTTTTTTACTAATTAGATGTCTAATGTCCACATGACAATTCTGAATGTTTCCAGTACAGGAAGAAAAAAAAAGAATAGAATAAACAGTGTATATTTAATCACATTTTCCTTATTAACATGAAACATTAACACATTTGGTAAGTGTTAGTCTTGGCAGTGAGTTTGTAGGTAGCAACTCTCTCCCTCTCGCTCTCTCTCTCGCTCTGTCTCTCTCAATTTCTCTTTCTCTTTCTCTCTCTCTCTCATGAATATGGCTGGCTATATCTGTATGGTAGCTTAGTGGTTAAGGTGTTAGATTACTGATTAGACAGTTGTGAGTTTGAATCCCAGGTCTGCCAATGCTGTAGTATTGTTGTATAGAAATGAGATACTGGTGTCTAATGCCAGAAATGAACTGAAATATATACTTGCCTAATGAGTCAAATGTAAATTGATCAATTCCATGTCATATTAATGCACTCCGAACATTTAAAGCAAGGAGAGCGCAGAGAACATGTCATTTCTAGTAGCCTGGATATCATGGTAGTATAATATTGTGGATTGTAAATGCCTCCTCATATTTCATCAATTTTATTAGAAAATTAAATGCAGTATAATAACAAACGTCAGAGTAAAATATGAATTTGGATCTTGTGGTTTCTCTGACTGAAAGACACACACAGGACCTGGTTTTATATTTCAACAGCCATGTGTAAAGCATGAAGGTGCAAGCTGTGTCTGTCTATATATATATATATATTTGTACGAACAATCTTAATAGATAGATCTGGCAACCCTAGCAGCACTAAAAGGTTGTAAAAATGGCCGTAATTAGCTCATCCCATAGCAGGTACCTTTAGGCCAAATTGAGAAATGAGATCTGCACTTTTACATTTGGAAACTACCTGGAAATGAGATCTGCAAAGTTTCTGATTTGATGTAATTGGCCATTCAGGGCCGTAGAGACACACTAACCTTTTAGCTAAGCTTTTTTTTATGATCTGCTGGCCTACATTACTACTACAGGATACCACTGGAATGTGGATTGGATATAATAGTTGGATTTTGTGGTCACTTCATTGCACAATCTAACCACTAGCACTTCTCCAAAGCAGCACAGCAGATTTTTTAGCTTTTTTAAATCTTAGTAAATCTGCCAGTCGGAGAGCAAAGACAGACGGGTCGTGTCCTTTTTTTTCCTTGCGGCCTTCTAAAGACTTTCTCTGTGTGAGTGGACAAGCTTTACATACTTGTCATCTCTCACCATCTTAAAAATCCTCTGTTTCAATATGTTTTCTTTTCCTTTGACCTTGGTGATGTCTGACTGAAAAGGTTTCATTTTGTTTAACCTAAATCAGAGCTCTATTAACATTTTAAAAAATTGCTTTTTAGTACATTTTTTACTGGAATGTTGGCACAAGTATGTTTACTCATTAATTTGGAGAACTGAAAAAGTGAGGCTCTAAACGTCCTCCCACTTAAAATACCACACAGATTATAGATGTTATTAACTATCAAAATTACTAAGTCTCTTTTTTGGAAAATGGAAACTTGAAGTGTTGGCAAAAAAATATCCCTGTAATATCCTAATTGGTCTTCTGAACATCTTCTAGGAGCATCAGACTCAGTGTGAGTACGCTTTAATCCCCTGCAATGTTGGCTGTGGCTTGATGGTTTTGAGGAAGACGTTGGCCACTCACCTGGAGAAAGGCTGTCCCAATAATAAGAGCACGTGTCCTACATGTTCCTGCCCTCTGACCCCTTCAGAGCTCCAGGTAAGCACGCCCTTTTTCACACAGTGACCATTCAGTCCTTAAACTTGCACATTTTGCAGTCACAGGATGAAGCTGAAATGCCTTTCATTCAACTGGGATTGTCATGAATGTACAGAAAATGGGCAGAAAAGTGGATGAGAAATAATGTATATAGTTGGAAAATAATTTATAAATTTATTATAAGTATTCAACCCAAGTGCTGTCTGGTGCAACCAGTTGAGATCAAAAGTCACATAATATTACATCCATTAGATGTAGATTTTGGCTGAAGTGTGTAGTTGGTCAAGGAGTTGGTCAATATTTGTACCATTTAAGATCCAGATTTGAATTTAAAGAACTTTATTAAGAAATTTTATAACTCTAAAAGGTTTGAAATGGTAAATCAATCGGGGCATTGGGGAAGTGGTAGCTCAAGTGGTTAAGGCTCTGGGTTGTTGGGCCCTTGAGCATGGCCACCAACCCCCACTTGCTCCAGTTGCAGTGCTCTGGGCTTTGTGCTCTGACCCCAAGCCTCCAAGGATGGGACATGCGAAGAAAGAATTTCACTGTACAGTAATGTATGTGACAAATAAAGGCTACTTAAATTGGCTGCAAGGTTTTATAATGGAACTTGAAAGCTACCAGGACATAAAATCAAACCCTAACCCTAAAATCATAACTGTTTATCATCATGGCACAGTTTGTTTGTTTTTTTAATCAAAATTCCACCTTCCCCAGAAATAATTCCGACCAATCCCACTCCTTCCTGTGGTTAATATTTAGGGCCCGAGCACCGAAGGAGCCCTATTGTTTTCGTTAGAATTTTATATTTATTTATTTATTTATTTTCAAACTTTCGGGGCATTTTGGACCCCTTAACATGTTCAAAAACTCTTGAAAATCAGCAGACAGGTTGGAATATGCGGCAATTAGGACGTCACCGTGGCTCGGCCCTGGGCGTGGCACACACCCGTTACAGCACCCCCTGGAAAATCTTGCTGCATAGCTGATACACACTTGCACGTATCCATGTACAACTTGGTACACATTTAGATCTCATTGAACTGAACAACTTTCACACTGCATGTCATTAAGTCTAATCCACAGGAAGTGAGTTATTTTGAGTTGTTTGCAAAACGTACCCAATGGAATTTGAAATACTCCTCCTAGGGAATTGATATAACCGCCACCAAACCCAGGCTAATATGATCTCAAGACATTGATACAACCGCCACCAAACCCAGGCTAATATGATCTCAAGACATTGATACAACCGCCACCAAACCCAGGCTAATATGATCTCAAGACATTGATACAACCGCCACCAAACCCAGGCTAATATGATCTCAAGACATTGATACAACCGCCACCAAACCCAGGCTAATATGATCTCAAGACATTGATACAGCCGCCACCAAACCCAGGCTAATATGATCTCAAGACATTGATACAACCGCCACCAAACCCAGGCTAATATGATCTCAAGACATTGATACAACCGCCACCAAACCCAGGCTAATATGATCTCAAGACATTGATACAACCGCCACCAAACCCAGGCTAATATGATCTCAAGACATTGATACAACCGCCACCAAACCCAGGCTAATATGATCTCAAGACATTGATACAGCCGCCACCAAACCCAGGCTAATATGATCTCAAGACATTGATACAACCGCCACCAAACCCAGGCTAATATGATCTCAAGACATTGATACAACCGCCACCAAACCCAGGCTAATATGATCTCAAGACATTGATACAACCGCCACCAAACCCAGGCTAATATGATCTCAAGACATTGATACAGCCGCCACCAAACCCAGGCTAATATGATCTCAAGACATTGATACAACCGCCACCAAACCCAGGCTAATATGATCTCAAGACATTGATACAACCGCCACCAAACCCAGGCTAATATGATCTCAAGACATTGATACAACCGCCACCAAACCCAGGCTAATATGATCTCAAGACATTGATACAACCGCCACCAAACCCAGGCTAATATGATCTCAAGACATTGATACAACCGCCACCAAACCCAGGCTAATATGATCTCAAGACATTGATACAACCGCCACCAAACCCAGGCTAATATGATCTCAAGACATTGATACAACCGCCACCAAACCCAGGCTAATATGATCTCAAGACATTGATACAACCGCCACCAAACCCAGGCTAATATGATCTCAAGACATTGATACAACCGCCACCAAACCCAGGCTAATATGATCTCAAGACATTGATACAACCGCCACCAAACCCAGGCTAATATGATCTCAAGACATTGATAATGCAAAATTGATGAGAGATTTTTGATATCTCAAAGGGTTCAGCTGTGAGGAGCCCTTAAACTTATGGCGAATAAAACGAAACAGGAAGTGGCTAATAACTTCTGTGTACATTAAGTGATCTACATGAAACCTTAGGATTATGTTAAGCATTGAAAGCTGATCACACTGATATGACAACTGTGAGTCTCGGTCATAGCGCCACCAACTGGCAGCAGGAAGTGTGTCACTTTTTGAAATCTCTAATATTTTCTCCCTTACTTTCACCTGATTTGGTTCAAAATCAGTCAGGATAATGACAAGACATGGCTGATGTGAAACTGTGAAGGAATTTTTGAACCTTGAATCGTGTTACTATGGTGATGATTTACATGAGAACATAACATGAATGCTGCTAATGAATCTTCTCATATCTTCTGAGTGAAAAGGCCTAATGTTCCAAAATATTTCCCATAGAGAGTGTAAATGGGTATGAGAAAGGCCAGTGTGGCTGGTCCCCGGGCGTGGCACAGGGCTGTCACAGCGCCCCCTGGAACTTTGTCAGAAATATAGCTGCACAGCTCATCTTCACTTGCACGTATATGCATGAGACGCGGTATACATTTAGATCTCATTGAGCTACATGACATTCATCCACCTGTCATGGGATCTGCTTAACAGGAAGTCAGTTATTTTGGGATGTTTGAAAAACGCACCCAATGGAATTTGATATACTCCTCCTAGGGGATTTGTATGATTTTGACCAAACAGGGTCCAATATGATCTGAAGACATTGAGGATCTAAATTTGGTAAGGGATTTTTGATATCTCAAACGGATATCACAGCTGTGAGGAGCCCTTAAACTTATGGCGAATAAATGGAAACAGGAAGTGGCTAATAACTTGGGTGTATATTGTGTGATGTACATCAAACCTCGACTTTATGTTAAGAGAAGAAAGCTGATCACATGGACCTGACTACTGTCAGTGTCAGTCATAGCGCCACCTACTGGCAGCAGGAAGTGTGTCACTTTTAGAAATCTCTAATCTTTTAGAAATCCCTTACTTTCACCTGATTTGGTTGAAAATCAGTCAGAATAATGTCAGGACATGGCTGATGTGAACCTGTGAAGGAATTTGTGATATTTTGAATGATGTTGCTATTGTGAGGACATATTAACGTTCGTATCTTAACAGTGGAAAGCCCTAATGTTTCAAAAAAAAATTTAAATAGAACGAACAACTGGTTGTGAGTGATTCTGCTTAGTTTGATGATTTTGTGACGCTCAAACGGCTCACAACAAATTTTTACATTTATCAGTCCATTGACTAGTCCATTTTCACCTGACTCCTGCAGTACTAGACAATGTCCACTAGAGGCTCTTATCCCTTTATTTTAATTTTTTTACAATATTGCTTCATTTTCACAATT
Organism: Hemibagrus wyckioides; assembly: GCF_019097595.1. Classification (NCBI taxonomy): domain Eukaryota; kingdom Metazoa; phylum Chordata; class Actinopteri; order Siluriformes; family Bagridae; genus Hemibagrus; species Hemibagrus wyckioides. The sequence continues at coordinate 23,367,067 of NC_080714.1, read as the reverse complement.
CATATATACAGAGTCAGCCAAAAAATGTATATACACTTCAGGAAAAGAAAAAATAGTATGATATAAATAATATTAGTATAATATTAATAATATTATCATAATATTATCATAATATCATCATATAAATCAATCTATAACGTATAGCAATAAATTTAGTAATACAATATTTATACAATTTTTGTATAAAAAAATTTCTTAAATCATGAAATGTGTATACATTGTATAAATGTGTATACATTGCATTTCTGGGTGATTCTCTCTCTCTCTCTCTCTCTCTCTCTATATATATATATATATATATATATATATATAATAAATAAACTGATATAGTAATATAGTTTAGAGGGAGAGTCATTGTCCCTTTGGACATCACTGGACATTGCTATGATCTATTTCATTACACCCAAACTGTCCCTTTTGTCCTTATATAGTTTAGAAGGAAAGTCAGTTTTCGTTTTGCCATCAGTGGACTTTGCTGTGATCACTTTCAGTACACCCAAATTCTCACTCTTGTCCTTTTGGTATTTCCCCTTTTAATGCATGTACCCACTGTGCTCACTGTGTCTGGTGTGCCTGGGCGGTGATGGCACCGTGTAGTGATGGCCCATAGTGTGAGGGCCCGTCATTGCTGCTTGCAGCTATATTTTTGTTTGTGGCTATCCTCAATATCTTCTCTTGACCTCAGTCGGTTTGCAAATACAAATAAGAACAGATTTAGTAATGTAATGCAGATGAATGAATCAATGCAGTAATCGACCCATGTATGACCACCGTGCCACCTCCAGGATGCTCACATTAACCAATGAGATCTTTTTTCATCCAGCAAGCTTAAAATCATACAGCTTAATCCCACCTCAGAAAAGTGAAACCCACTGTTTCCAGGACATTTTTATTGGGTCTCATGGGAGATAAATAAAAGATAAATTTTAGCATTTTTATTGGGTCAAGCTCCATACATCTACATTAATCCTTTAGCCTACTCATGTATAATCGAAATTCAGCATCATTATTTCAAGTTCACATTAAATTTATATTTCTGCAATACTTGTACAAACGCCGAGCTGATCAGCAGCCAGGAAATTAGAGCTGAGTTTGCCAAAAGTAGGTACCACTGATCAGAATGTCAGGAGTTCAATCCTCAGCACCACCAAGCTGTGGAGCATGTGGAAGGTCATTGACCTGTTCTGCTTCAGGAACATTGTATCATGACCCTGTGCTCTGACCCCAGCTAACTAACCAGCTGAGATATGCAAAGAAAATCTCGGCACTAAACATGTATATGAAAGATTCTGTCTTATTCCAATTCCGATCCTATTAATTTCCGGATCCGATCCTACAGCGTCACATTTATAACTTTGCACTTCCCTTGGAGCTCTCGTCTAGTTTGTCTTGCCACGGTTGCATTATTTATACTGTATGTAGCACTGTGTCGAATCCTATACTGTATGTTTCAGGAAAGCGAGAGGAAGCAAGCACGTGGTGTCGTTTTCTGTGCGTCCAGGTCAAAGCACAGATGGTCAGCATAGTAGAATCGAATAATCCAAGGCTGAAATAAAGACAAAGGTCTAACACAGAGAGCTTAATGAGCAGAGTAGGGCAAGCAAAGAAAAGGAAACTAGACAGAGAATCAAAAGCAGCTTTGAAACCAAGACTGCAGGTGACATCTGATCTAAAACAAATAAAATAACATAAAACTACGACTTCTATTTCATATAACATATGTAACATGGAAACCGAGTGGCTTGTATTGTACTGAGAGAATGTGTGCAGTTTTTGAGGAGGATGTGGTTGAGGTACACACTTTTAATAAGGAGGAATATCTAATTGTGCACAGTTTCAGTCTTCAGAAAGAGCAAATTCGAAAACCTTAAGAGGAGAAAAAAAAAGGCATGTAGTCGAACCAAGAAGCATATCAGGAGTCAATTTACAGTTCTGTGGACTTTTAATATTAACATTACATCACATTAATTAGGCTACAATTGTAGACAGAGTGGCTTGTTACCCTGTTCATATAGATTTTTCATGTACTCGGTTTGCTCAAGGTTACAGGATGTTAATATGGCAACTCCCTCTCTCTATCTCTCTCTATTTCTCTGTCTCTCTCTCTCTCTCTCTCTCTCTCTCTCGATGTTGCAAAAAAGAAAAGAAAGAAATTCCGGACCAGTAATTGGTATTTTCTGAATCGCGTGAAATGAATGTAAATAAGTGAGCGTCTTAGTCCGGGTTCCTCATCACCGAATCCAACATGGCCACTTTACCTCAGCAAGTGTTGCAATTTTTAGTAGTGTCATCATGTCAGAAGGAGTCGAGGAGATGCCACGGCTGCCCCTTGAATTTCATCACACTAGACGAGGCATCAGAAAAAGAGCTGATGTCTCAGAACATTTCTCTTTCAAGGTTGACTCTAAAGCCAGTGGAGTTGGAGCTGGAGCTTTTTTTTTTTTTGAAATGCCATTTGGATGACCCCTGGTTGGTGCACTTCTTTTTTTTTTTCTAAGCTGTGTGTAGCATGTTAAAGAAAACAAGTGTCAGGAAATGTATTTTAAAAATATCATGTGTTAGCAGAATTGATTGATGTACACTTATATTGCCAAAAGTTTTGGGACACCCCTCCAAAAATTGAATTCAGGGGTTGGGCTCGGCCCCTTAGTTCCAGTGAAAGGAACTCTTAATGCTTCAGCTTCATACCAAGACATTTTGGACAATTTCATGATCCCAACTTTGTGGGAACAGTTTGGGGATGACCCCTTCCTGTTCCAACATGACTGCACACCAGTGCACAAAGCAAGGTCCATAAAGACATGGATGAGTGAGTTTGGTGTGGAGGAACTTGACTGGCCTGCACAGAGTCCTGACCTCAACCTGATAGAACACCTTTGGGATGAATTAGAGTGGGGACTGTGAGCCAGGCCTTCTCATCCAACATCAGTGCCTGACCTCACAAATGCCATTCTAGAGAAATAGTCAAAAGAAAGAGCATGAAATTGTCCAAAATGTCTTAGTTTGCTGAAGCATTAAGAGTTCCTTTCACTGGAATTAAGTCCAACCCCTGAAAAACAACACCTGAACTCAATGATTTGGAGGGGTGTCCCAAAACATTTGGCAATATAAGTGTGGTTAAAGTGTGGGTAAGTCTACTGATCAGAAGGTTGTGAGTTTGAATCTCAGGTCCACTAAGCTGCCACTGCTGGGCTCCTGAGCAAGGCTTTTAACCCTTAATTGCTCAGTTGTATAAAATGAGATAAATTGAAAGTTGCCAAGTGCCGTAAATGTAGCACATTAAAAGCTAATTCTTGTATACTGCATACTAAACTGTACTCCACTACAAGGAATAATATGGATATAATGCTGTGTGGTGTAAGATTATGAAACGTGTGCAATTTATAACGTGATATTTTACACCAACTCCCACAGACACATTTCATTCCATTTTACACATGTACACATATGCACCTGTCTCGTAGTTTATTGTATTGTCTGTTTGCACTGTGTCTTATCTTATGTAACACTAGGGTCTTAGAGGAACGTTGTTTCATTTCACTGTGTACTGCATGAGCTATATATGGTTGAAATGACAATTAAAGCCTCTTGACTTGACTTGATATACAGAGTGTCCCAAAAGTCTCCATATGTACAGGGAATTTTTAGCAAAATGTATAATAATGTACACAATATCCTCTATCTAATTCCATTTTTTTGCACACATCTGGTGTTATTACTTGCATTTTTTGTGCTGTATCTTTTCCTCATGTACCACGGCCTTCTTTTGTCGAAGGCAATCAGGAAAAAATATGTAATATAAACTATATATAAACAATTTATGTGACATTTTGATATAAAGTATTAATTTCTCCTATGTATGGAGCCTTCTGGGACATCCTGTAGAATAACAAGAAAATACAGATTTGACCTAAAATGAGGATCTTTGGTCGTTTTCGGAGCTGGGATATTGCCTGACCTCATACAGCCCTCATCTCTGCCAGACAAATTCCGAGAGTAGTTTGCCCTTGGTGAAACCCCTGTGGGTTCCTCTAAGCCGTAGAATCTCCAGAGCCATATTTCTTCTGCTGCCATGCAAACTGATCCCAGAGCTCAGGGACATGGATTAGAGAAGCAAAAGAGGAAAGATATAATAAAAGGTTTTAAATCTCAGAACCCTGACACTGATTTAATCCACACTTAAAGAGGACTTCAGACTTTTAATGACTAAAACTTTTCAAAGCGTCTTCAAACACAGAAGGGACATATAGGGCAGAATTATTAGAAACATATATATATATAATATATGTATACTGATCAGGCATAACATTATGAGCACTGACAGGTGAGGTGAATAAGACTGATTATCAAGGGCCAAATTGTGATGGCTAGACGACTGGATCAGAGCATCTCCAAAACCGCAGCTCTTGTGGGGTGTTCCTGGTCTGCAGTGGTCAGTATCTATCAAAAGTGGCCCAATGAAGGAACAGCGGTCAGCTCACTGATGCACGTGGGGAGTGAAGGCTGGCCCGTGTGATCCGATCCAACAGACGAGCTACTGTTGCTCAAATTGCTGAAGACGTTAATGCTGGTTCTGATAGAAAGGTGTCAGAATACACAGTGCATGATGGGTCAGGGCTGTTTTGGCAAAAGGGGGACCTGGTGTATTTTTGGGGAACATTTTAAAACTTGAAGCATTAGGTCTAATTTAGACTCTGTTTTCTCTACCAGAAGCATGTGTGTTCCACTGACAAGAAGGCTGCAAAAGCGGAAAAACGTCAAAAGGTAAAATAACAAAACCAAAAGACTAAAGACAGAGCTTTTGTATTTTGCCTAATAACATTATATGATAAGTCAGGAGAAATCTGGGGTGCAAGGCTTATAATTGTCTCTGCTTTTTTTTGTTTAAGGATAATAAGCAAGCAAATTCCAAAAGGAAAGAGTCATGTCCCTACTCTGAAGTTGGATGCACATTTAAGGTAACCCTTGTGAATATATATTTATCTAAAGTATGTTAACCAATATGATTTTTATTGAAGATTAAGATTTTTACTATTTTTTCGAACCTGAATTTATTGTGTAAAGGTGCAGTAAGTAAAAAGTATTTAAAGGTTAAAGCATTGATAGACCTGACATAATTATATAATAGTTAAACAATACCTGGGAAAATCTGTCATTTATAATGTTTCCATGCAATTAATCTGGCTAGTTTGTTTTATTTTAAAGCTCTTGTTTATATTTATTTCTGGCCCAGAAATAAAAAATTGTATTCAATTGTTTTATATTATTCTATTATATATATAAAATATATATATTATTGTATTATTATTATTTTATAATATTCAATTCAATTGTGTTATATAATTATGTTACTAATATAAACAACAGAATTAATGACTTCTAACACTGACCACTCTTTCTCTTCTTTTAGGGAACTGTGGAGAAACTGCGAGAACATGAAAGCTGCAGTTCCACGGTCCATCTCCACCTCCTCCTGGAGGCTTTCCGAAGCATCCGTGTCTCTGTTCCTTCCCCACCTGAGAGGAGTGTGCACTTCCCAGGTCTAGACCTGCTCCTCCATGGCCAGAGCTCACCTTCTGTTTGCACTCAGTCGGGTGGTGATTTAGAGGTGGATGGGATGGATGGAGGGGCAAACGATATGGCACTCAGTCTTCACGATAACCAAGCTGAGCTGGAAGCGGGCCAGCAGCTTCACGCTCTTCAGCAGAGGCTGCAGATCATGGAGAACATCATCACGGCACTCAATCGCGAGGTGGAGAAAACCCAGCTCACCGTGACAGCTCTGGATAGAGACACCCAAACCAACACGCAGCTGGTGGAGCACTTGGAGAGCGTGGTATGTGCCTGAGGATGATTAGTTATATGAGAAATTGTGTGATTTAATAATCTTCTTGTGGTATATTCAATTATTGGCTTAAATTATTGGCACTGAAAAATTCTAACCTGACTTATGGGACTTTTTCAATCAGTATAAACAAATGAATTATTTCATCAAGTCTGATATAAAATTAGTCAGGACTCTGTTGGCTTTCAGTGTGAGATGTTTTGTTTTTCCCTCTGTTGGATAACCTTTCACAGAATTTTAATGGTTGAAGATAAACACCTTCAAATTTTAGCTGCTCATAAACAAGCACTTGGGGTGTCTCAGAGAGCAGAAATGGGTTTGATATCACCATTTACTCTGAACATTTGTGTAAAATTATCTAACCATTTTTGTTTTTTTAAACTTGCCTATGAATATTGCCCTTAGTAGGCTAGGGAAAAACAGGATGCTTTTAAAAACTACAAAATATTTAAAGCCTGAGTGACTACTTTCATGCACTATATTGCCAAAAGTTTTGGGACACCCCTCCAAATCATTGAATTCAGGGGTTGGGCTCGGCCCCTTAGTTCCAGTGAAAGGAACTCGTAATGCTTCAGCACACTAAGACATTTTGTACAATTTCATGCTCCTTCTTTTGACCATTCCTCTAGAAGAGCCTTTTTGAGGTCAGGCACTGATGTTGGACGAGAAGGACTGGCTCGCAGTCTCCACTCTAATTCATCCCATCTATTCTATCAGGTTGAGGTCAGGACTCTGTGCAGGCCAGTCATGTTCCTCCACACCAAACTCACTCATCCATGTATTTATGGACCTTGCTTTGTGCACTGGTGTGCAGCCATGTTGGAACAGGAAGGGGTCATCCCCAAACTGTTCCCACAAAGAAATTGTCCAAAATGTCTTGGTATGCTGAAGCATTAAGAGTTCCTTTGGCAATACAGTGTATGAGCTTCATATTAAGCATCACTGTGGAGTGTGACATGACAAAGACATTAAGTACTGAACATAGACACAACAAAACAGGAGGAAATTCCATTTTTTGGCCTCTGTTACAAAGAGGAAATGGACCAACAGATTTTAGTCTTCAGTATCAAACTCTGAAATTACCCCTTTTGTCTGCTATGTTTTCACTGCTATACGATGATCTTATCTTCTAACTGAGTGTAGGATAACCTGAATAACTATTTTAAGACGTACTTATCACAACCTAATGTGATAAGACCCCAGTAAGGAACTCCATTAAAAGATTTGTGCCTTGTTATCTCTTGCTGCAAGTCCATTAAGGATGTCATAACCTTTACCAAAGTACTTCATATTAAATACCTTATCTGTGTTCCTCAAGCACCACTAACCGATCTACTGTCATTAGTATGGTTTAAATAGTGCATATAGTCTTCCTGATGCTGACATGTCAAAGCGTTCTTCCATAATCAGGGTGGAATCTATGAGCTGGCAATGCAGTGAGGACAATGGTTTATTTAAGACGAAAAAAAAAATGGTTGTAATTCACTGTAAACAGCCCCAAGATGCTTTTAATGCCTATAATAATATAAAAAAGTAAAACCTGAATGCATGTGCACTTATGAGCATTTCCCTCTTGTGGATGCTAAACAGATTAATCAGGCATAACATTATGAGCAGTGAGAGGTGAAGTGAATAACACTGATGATCTCCTCATTATGGCACCTGTTAGTGGGTGGGATATATTAGGCAGCAAGTGGACATTTTGTCCTCAAAGTTGATGTGTTAGAAGAAAATGGGCAAGTGTAAGGATTTGAGCGAGTTTGACAAGGGCCAAATTGTGATGGCTAGACGACTGGATCAGAGCATCTATAAAAAATTGCAGCTCTTGTGGGGTGTTCCCGGTCTGCAGTGGTCAGTATCTATCAAAAGTGGTCCAAGGAAAGAACAGTGGTGAACCGGCGACAGGGTCATGGACGGCCAAGTCTCATTGATGGACATGGGGAGTGAAGGCTGGACCGTGTGATCTGATCTAACAGATGAGCTACTGTTGCTCAGATGACTAAAGAAGTTAATGCTGGTTCTGATAGAAAGGTGTCAGAATTTCTTTTATTTATACTTAACTTTATGGGAACTGAATAATCATACTTACATTTCCAAGCAAATAAAATGAACCTTTTACTCCTTATATTTAGTTTTCCCTTTTCAAAGTTCTTCTTATAAATCATGTACTTCTCTCAGGCCTGTCTCGGCTCAGCATCCGATAAAAAAATCATGCCAATTTGTCATCTTCAGTAAGCTTCTCATGCTACACAATCTGTGTGTGTCTGAACGAAGAAGAAGCCACTGGACCGTTGTGTTGAACTTGATTGGATGGATTGGATCGGCCCTGGATCTATCTCAGTAAAATAGTTCAGTATGATAAAGACTGGGTGTCTCTTTGGCATCCCTTAAAGGCATGAATTAATAGAATTTGCATAACATTGCATGTTGAAGTTGTCCATTTTCTAGCTACATTTAGCCCTGATTTAGTTGTAATCACGGGTTAGAGTCCTGTAACTGATGCAACTGCCTATAGAAGTCAAAATCTATCTAATGGTAAATATTGGTTACTTCTGATTCATTCATTAGCAAACTAGGTAGCATAATCATGCACATTGCAGAGCACTACAGAATGAAGCTGCGTTTCACATTAAAAACATGGCATTTTTCATCATGTTTTATAACTACGGCGCATATCTATTGACTCGTTTGCACTGGTAATGCTAATGAAGTTAACAAAAGCTGCTCCGGCACCTGTGCTCAATCCCCCGTGCATGCTGCTTCATCTCCATCAATAATGTAAATAGTCATTCGAAACGTCTAAATTCATTTTCTGTTCTGCAAACAAGCTCATAATTTTCCTCCTGGTTGATTTTGTTTGCAAGTCAGATGCACGTGTGTCTGACTGTGAATGACTGATATGGTGAGTTAGAAATGAGTTCACTGTAAATCAATGATATTCTAGTGGAAATTTATTCCTGGCTCATGTACAGCATGGGTTTGATTTAACTAGAAATAAATAAAGATTCTGTATCTGGGACTCCTGTGTGTATCGATAAAAGCCTCAGGGGATGAGTTCGTGAGCCTGGTTTGGTGAGCTCAGAGCAGTCAGGTGATAAAGACATATCATTATCGCTGCATGAGCCAGCTTGTTATCAGTCCAGAGTTGTGTAGCTGTGCAGGATTACGTCCCTGAACTCGCGAATCTCATTTAAAAAACTGATACCCTGCGAAAAGATCAGACCAAGGTTTGTAGTAAATGTGTTCATTCTGGCAGATCTGAGAAAGCCTGTCGCTTTATGATGCATATACATAAATATAAAATAAATAAAGCAATGAAGAATATCTCTGTGGAGTGTTGGACTGTCCTGTCCCGTTTTGACAGATTGCATGTTGTGGTGGGTTTTTTTTTTTTTTTAGGTTGCAGACCAGCAGCAGAGGATGATCAGGAAAGACTTGCACATTGCCTCCCTGCAGCAGAGCATCAGTGCGCAGCAGGACGTGTCTCATGACGGCACGTTTCTCTGGAAGATCTGTGATGTCAGTCAGAAGCTAAGAGAGGCATCCACAGGGCAAATGAGCAGCCAGTACTCACCAGGTATACATATACATATATATATATATATATACATACACAAACACACACGCACAACCGCGTGCTGCAGGGATGGATCTGTATGCAGTATAGAATGCATTTTATTTTATAACACAATGCAAGAGGGCCCAAAACTTCCTTTATAATCTTTATAATAATCTATTATCTATTATTATAATCTAATAAATATTAGTAGATCATATATATATATATATATATATATATATATATATACACCGATCAGGCATAACATTATGAGCAGTGACAGGTGACGTGAATAACACTCCTCATCATGGTACCTGTTAGTGGGTGGGATATATTAGGCAGCAAGTGAACATTTTGTCCTCAAAGTTGATGTGTTAGAAGCAGGAAAAATGGACAAGCGTAAGGATTTGAGCGAGTTTGACAAGGGCCAAATTGTGATGGCTAGACCACTGGATCAGAGCATCTCCAAAACTGCAGCTCTTGTGAGGTGTTCCCGGTCTGCAGTGGTCAGTATCTATCAAAAGTGGTCCAAGGAAGGAACAGTGGAGAACTAGCGACAGGGTCACTGGATGGCCAAGGCTCACTGATGCACGTGGGCAGCGAAGGCTGGTCCGTGTGATCCGATCCAACAGACAAGCTACTGTTGCTCAAATTACTGAAGAAGTTAATGCTGGTTCTGATAGAATGGCATCAGAATACACAGTGCATCACAGTTCTGCAGTGGGGAAACTTATAGGACTTAAAGGATCTGCTGCTAACATCTTGGTGCCAGATGCCACAGCACACCTTCAGGGATCTAGAGTCCATGCCTTGACGGGTCAGGGCTGTTTTGGCAGGAAAAGGGGGACCAACACAATATTAGGCAGGTGGTTATAATACTATGCCTGATCTGTGTACACACTGTGTGTATTATAATTATTGTTTTAGCAGTCGTATCTGTGTTTCGAGTTAAGGCCGTGTTCATACTGTGTGATTTCTTTTAAATGTCAGAAACACTGACCTGCACATATTACAACTTAGTCATCTTTAAGGAAAATAATCATCTTTGAGGATATAACTTGAACAAAATCCAAACAATAATGTTCACGTGACAGAGATAAATATATTGATTTCTATCTTTTATGTCTTATCATTTTTATACTTCGTGTCACTCCCTCATGTTTGGAATTGCTCTGTTTACTTCTTTTTCAGCCTTCTATACATCCAAGTATGGATTTAAAGTGTGCATGCGGTTGTACATGTTTGGAGACGGACAGGGGAAGGGGACGCACATGTCTCTTTTCTTCGTGATTATGAAAGGAGAGTACGACCCACTTCTCTCATGGCCTTTCAAACACAAGGTAAGAATGAACGAGAGTCACTCAGTACACAGAAACATCACCCAGAAACAACATCAGACGCAGTAGCTAGAGCTCCAGGCTGGATTATTCCAAGTTTCTTGACTGGATTTTCTTCTGTTTTTTGAATAAAATCCTTGTTGCTATGGCTGCATTTGACACAGCAAAACAGGTCAATATGTTCTGGCATCAGTGTGAATGGTTTTAGTGTGACGACCCCGAGACTTTAAAAGGAAATGTTATTAAAATGGGAAAAAAAAACTTCTTGTCAAGTTCATATCACCATCACTATATATTCTAAGAGCTTGGAGTTTTATAGTTCTGACTGACAGTTCTGTTATTTTAATAGTTTGAGTCATAAAAGATTTGACACTCAATACAGTGAGTGCAGGAACAACATTCTTCAGACTTCCGTGTGGAGATTTTCTACGAGATAGACACTATATTGCCAAAAGTTTTGGGACATCTGCCTTTACATGCACATGAATGTAATATGCAGTTGGCCCGTCCTTTGCAGCTATAACAGCTTCAATTCTTCTGGGAAGGATTTCCACAAAGTTTAGGAGCGTGTTTATGGGAATTTTTGACCATTCCTCTAGAAGCACATTTGTGAGGTCAGGCACTGATGTTGGACGAGAAGGTCTGGCTCTGTCTCCGCTCTAATTCATCCCAAAGGTGTTCTGTCGTATTGAGGTCAGGACTCTGTGCAGGCCAGTCAAGTTCCTCCACACCAAACTCGCTCATCCATGTCTTTATGGACCTTGCTTTGTGCACTGGTGTGCAGTCATGTTGGAACAGGAAGGGGTCATCCCCAAACTGTTCCCACAAAGTTGGGAGCATGAAATTGTCCAAAATGTCTTGGTATGCTGAAGCATTAAGAGTTCCTTTCACTGGAACTAAGGGGCCAAGCCCAGCTCCTGAAAAACAACACCTGAATTCAATTTTTGTTGGGTGGGTGTCCCAAAACTTTTGGCAATATAGTGTAGTTCTGAAAATTACACATGTTGTAATAATAATAATAATAATAATTATTATTATTGTTGTTGTTTGTTTGTGTTTATCTTATTTGTTTATTTTTTATAGTTCGGTATCACATAATTATTATATACTAATACAATTTGAGCAAAACTATTTAAGATAAAGACAATTTCAGAAACATTTTCTACCAGATATATAGTAGATTAATAATTACTTCCTATCTGACGTAACTACGGCCTTCTTCCTCTTTCCAGGTGACTTTCTTCCTCATTGACCAGAACCAAAGAGAGCATGTAATCGACACATTCCGTCCCGACCTCTCATCCATATCGTTCCAGCGGCCCGTGTCGGAAATGAACGTGGCCAGCGGCTGCCCTCTCTTCTTCCCTCTGGCCAAGCTGCGCTCCCTGAAACATGCATACTGCAAAGACGACGCGCTTTTTATCAAGTGTGTGGTGGACTGTTCATCCTGAATGATGAAGGAGGGACTGCGGAAAATCTGCATTGGGATGACGAAATATGCTTTATAGCAGTCATGTGTGATAAAAGACATTTCCATGATAGAATGTGAGCAAAAAAATATATATATATATATACAGTATATGCTTATCCATATCATGTTGTCACATCACTCACTTCTGCATAAAAAGTACTTCAAAATACACACAAAGGGTATACCACATTTGTGGAGAATTTTGTGATATTTTTGTCACATGCACACAATGACCACTCATAAATTCCTGCAGCTGCTGTAGGCCTCTTGGTAGCCTCTCTGATCAGTTTCCTCCTCGCTTTTCCATCCTGTGGGCCGTCCTTGCAATTACATTACATTTCTGGCATTTAGCCAGATGGCTTTATCTAGGGCGCCTTACTTTTATACAACTGACCAATTGAGGGTTAAGGGCCTTGCTCAAGGGCCCAGCAGTGGCAGTTTGGTGGACCTGGGATTCCAAATCACAACCTTCCGATCAGTAATCCTTAACCATTAAGCTAGCAAATCCCCTGTCTTAGTGTCTTAGTTGTACCAACCACCTTCCACTTCTTAATAATACATTTCACTGGAGATCTTTTGACAGTGCCTTGCCATCCATGGTTGATTGTTTGCTTCAGATGCACTACCATGCTCCAAGAATAGCTATTTGTATGCTGAGCTGATCAAAATGACCACAAGCGATCACAAATAGAAGTCAAATGGCTTGGTGTACCACTGAGACGATGATTAGCTACACCAGTCATTTTTAGGAGGCGGGGTTCTCCTTTATCCAGCTCAGTGATTCTGTTTTTTATTTTTTCTGACCTGTTGCTGTTATATCTTTCATTTGGATGTTATAAGTTGCACTGATATAAATACAGCTGGATAAAACAAAAATTGCATCTTTTCTTAGTTTCAGACTGTTAAGAAACAAAATGTGATTATTTGGAAGAGGATTCTTTTCTATACCCACTGTGTGTACTGGAATTGTAAGGTTTTTTATAAGTGTAATGATTTACATACCATTTTGATGAATTCTATTTTTTTATATATATATATTTTATAGAATATCTATCTAAATTTCTCATGAACCTCTGTAGAGCTGACAGGGAGCTGTTCGTGGACAAATAATTTATTTAATGCCAATAAATTATGTAGAAATGCTTTTTAACCTTGCCTTGGTGTCATCCTTCCAAGATCGCATCTAGTAATGGAGCCAACAAACACACACCACGAGTAGATTAAGTTATTAATGTAGAGCTAGGCATTGTGTCTTTCAGTAGAATTGGAAGAAAACCTTGAAATACAGTTTTCTCCGTTTTTCACTTTTGAATAATCCATCATTTCAGTTCAGGAAAACTGAAATAGTTTTCAGAGCAATGTGAAGTAAAGAAATAAAATAAAATATCAGAATTTGACTGCGTAAAGTGTTTTCACAGACTGCCGCCTATGCTGGCTTTAAAGCCGAAGGAATTCAGGAAATTGTATTTGCAGCCTCTACACAAGTTACACATCAGTGGTTGTACCAGCCATTTACAGAAGTAAGCCAGTGATAACAACAGAGTTAACGTTCATGTAGTCAGCCAGTCAAGAAACACTAGATCCCATCCAACGTTATGAAAACTACTTAAAATTATTACACTGATATAACTCTATTATTAGATTGGAGATGAGGTGTGGGAATGTGGGACTATTCACAGCTCTGTGGAATTTTAAAGGGTAACGGATACATTTTTCGGGGTTTGGTTGGTTTGTTTGCAAAAAAAGGTTTTCAGGGAAATGTATTTGCTGTCACAATATATACAGCAATTGTTGATGATTAATAGTGCAGACAGTTACAGTTTCCCATTTAAAGTGTATTCTTGTCTTGTGCCCAGGATGAAGCAGATAATAATAATGATCTTTTTACAGTAAATATTAATAATAATAATTAACAACAATAGCAATTATTTAAACTAATCAATCAAGCAAGCAAGCAATAATTCAATCCAATCAACCAATCAGTCAGTCAGTCAGTCAGTCAGTCAATGAACCAATCATTCAGTCAGTCAGTCAGACAATCATTCAGTCAGTCAGTCAGACAGTCAGTCAGTCAGTCAGTCAGTCAGTCAGATAATCAGTCAGTCAGTCAGACAGTCAGATAATCAGTCAGTCAGATAATCAGTCAGTCAGTCAGACAGTCAGTCAGTCAGATAATCAGTCAGTCAGATAATCAGTCAGTCAGTCAGACAGTCAGTCAGTCAGATAATCAGTCAGTCAGATAATCAGTCAGTCAGTCAGACAGTCAGTCAGTCAGATAATCAGTCAGTCAGATAATCAGTCAGTCAGTCAGACAGTCAGACAGTCAGATAATCAGTCAGTCAGATAATCAGTCAGTCAGTCAGACAGTCAGATAATCAGTCAGTCAGTCAGTCAGTCAGATAATCAGTCAGTCAGTCAGATAATCAGTCAGTCAGATAATCAATCAGTCAGTCAGTCAGTCAGTCAGTCAGATAATCAGTCAGTCAGTCAGATAATCAGTCAGTCAGTCAGACAGTCAGATAATCAGTCAGTCAGTCAGATAATCAGTCAGTCAGTCAGTCAGTCAGTCAGATAATCAATCAGTCAGTCAGTCAGTCAGATAATCAATCAGTCAGTCAGTCAGTCAGTCAGATAATCAGTCAGTCAGTCAGACAGTCAGATAATCAGTCAGTCAGTCAGTCAGTCAGTCAGATAATCAGTCAGTCAGTCAGTCAGATAATCAGTCAGTCAGTCAGATAATCAGTCAGTCAGTCAGTCAGTCAGACAGTCAGATAATCAGTCAGTCAGTCAGATAATCAGTCAGTCAGTCAGTCAGTCAGATAATCAGTCAGTCAGTCAGTCAGATAATCAGTCAGTCAGTCAGTCAGTCAGTCAGTCAGTCAGACAGTCAGATAATCAGTCAGTCAGTCAGACAGTCAGATAATCAGTCAGTCAGTCAGATAATCAGTCAGTCAGTCAGACAGTCAGATAATCAGTCAGTCAGTCAGATAATCAGTCAGTCAGTCAGTCAGTCAGATAATCAGTCAGTCAGTCAGATAATCAGTCAGTCAGTCAGTCAGATAATCAGTCAGTCAGTCAGACAGTCAGATAATCAGTCAGTCAGTCAGATAATCAGTCAGTCAGTCAGACAGTCAGATAATCAGTCAGTCAGACAGTCAGATAATCAGTCAGTCAGTCAGATAATCAGTCAGTCAGATAATCAGTCAGTCAGATAATCAGTCAGTCAGACAGTCAGATAATCAGTCAGTCAGATAATCAGTCAGTCAGATAATCAGTCAGTCAGATAATCAGTCAGTCAGATAATCAGTCAGTCAGACAGTCAGATAATCAGTCAGTCAGATAATCAGTCAGTCAGACAGTCAGATAATCAGTCAGTCAGATAATCAGTCAGTCAGATAATCAGTCAGTCAGATAATCAGTCAGTCAGACAGTCAGATAATCAGTCAGTCAGTCAGTCAGTCAGTCAGTCAGTCAGATAATCAGTCAGTCAGTCAGTCAGTCAGATAATCAGTCAGTCAGTCAGATAATCAGTCAGTCAGTCAGTCAGATAATCAGTCAGTCAGTCAGACAGTCAGATAATCAGTCAGTCAGTCAGATAATCAGTCAGTCAGTCAGACAGTCAGATAATCAGTCAGTCAGACAGTCAGATAATCAGTCAGTCAGTCAGATAATCAGTCAGTCAGATAATCAGTCAGTCAGATAATCAGTCAGTCAGACAGTCAGATAATCAGTCAGTCAGATAATCAGTCAGTCAGACAGTCAGATAATCAGTCAGTCAGATAATCAGTCAGTCAGATAATCAGTCAGTCAGACAGTCAGATAATCAGTCAGTCAGACAGTCAGATAATCAGTCAGTCAGTCAGTCAGTCAGATAATCAATCAGTCAGTCAGTCAGTCAGTCAGATAATCAGTCAGTCAGTCAGATAATCAGTCAGTCAGTCAGACAGTCAGATAATCAGTCAGTCAGTCAGATAATCAGTCAGTCAGTCAGATAATCAGTCAGTCAGTCAGTCAGACAGTCAGATAATCAGTCAGTCAGTCAGATAATCAGTCAGTCAGTCAGACAGTCAGATAATCAGTCAGACAGTCAGATAATCAGTCAGACAGTCAGATAATCAGTCAGTCAGTCAGACAGTCAGATAATCAGTCAGACAGTCAGATAATCAGTCAGACAGTCAGATAATCAGTCAGTCAGTCAGATAATCAGTCAGTCAGTCAGACAGTCAGATAATCAGTCAGACAGTCAGATAATCAGTCAGACAGTCAGATAATCAGTCAGTCAGTCAGATAATCAGTCAGTCAGTCAGATAATCAGTCAGTCAGTCAGTCAGTCAGATAATCAGTCAGACAGTCAGATAATCAGTCAGTCAGTCAGATAATCAGTCAGTCAGTCAGTCAGATAATCAGTCAGACAGTCAGATAATCAGTCAGACAGTCAGATAATCAGTCAGTCAGTCAGTCAGTCAGTCAGATAATCAGTCAGACAGTCAGATAATCAGTCAGACAGTCAGATAATCAGTCAGTCAGTCAGATAATCAGTCAGTCAGTCAGTCAGTCAGTCAGATAATCAGTCAGACAGTCAGATAATCAGTCAGACAGTCAGATAATCAGTCAGTCAGTCAGATAATCAGTCAGTCAGTCAGTCAGTCAGATAATCAGTCAGTCAGTCAGATAATCAGTCAGTCAGTCAGATAATCAGTCAGTCAGTCAGATAATCAGTCAGTCAGTCAGTCAGTCAGATAATCAGTCAGTCAGTCAGATAATCAGTCAGTCAGTCAGTCAGATAATCAGTCAGTCAGTCAGATAATCAGTCAGTCAGTCAGTCAGATAATCAGTCAGCCAGTCAGTCAGATAATCAGTCAGTCAGTCAGATAATCAGTCAGACAGTCAGATAATCAGTCAGTCAGTCAGATAATCAGTCAGTCAGTCAGATAATCAGTCAGCCAGTCAGTCAGATAATCAGTCAGTCAGTCAGATAATCAGTCAGTCAGTCAGATAATCAGTCAGTCAGTCAGATAATCAGTCAGTCAGTCAGTCAGTCAGATAATCAGTCAGTCAGTCAGATAATCAGTCAGTCAGTCAGTCAGATAATCAGTCAGTCAGTCAGATAATCAGTCAGTCAGTCAGTCAGATAATCAGTCAGCCAGTCAGTCAGATAATCAGTCAGTCAGTCAGATAATCAGTCAGACAGTCAGATAATCAGTCAGTCAGTCAGATAATCAGTCAGTCAGTCAGATAATCAGTCAGTCAGTCAGTCAGATAATCAGTCAGTCAGTCAGATAATCAGTCAGTCAGTCAGTCAGATAATCAGTCAGCCAGTCAGTCAGATAATCAGTCAGTCAGTCAGATAATCAGTCAGTCAGTCAGATAATCAGTCAGACAGTCAGATAATCAGTCAGTCAGTCAGATAATCAGTCAGTCAGTCAGATAATCAGTCAGCCAGTCAGTCAGATAATCAGTCAGTCAGTCAGATAATCAGTCAGACAGTCAGATAATCAGTCAGTCAGTCAGATAATCAGTCAGTCAGTCAGATAATCAGTCAGTCAGTCAGATAATCAGTCAGTCAGTCCATCAATCAACGAACCAATCATTCATTCATTCATTCATTCAGTCAGTCAGACAATCAGTCAGTCCATCAATCAATATTGCTGTTAAGTATAATTAATGTATATTTAATCAACATCATCACTATCCTAACTGTAATTCTTCTTCTTCTTCTTGCTGTTGATGTTAAATGTCATGTTTTACTTCTACTATTACTAATAATAATAAAACAGAATGTTGGCTTTTTCAAGCCAACATGATGATGATGATGATGATGATGATGATTTGGAGACTCAGTAGTTCGGTACAGTAGATGCGTAATAACAACTGAACTAAAATGTATCTGACTTCTAAACTCATATAACAACATCAAACCAAGGTTTATCTTGTCACAACTAATGAATGAACGAACGGGAGCGCCCTTACTTATGTAAAAACCTCGTTTCGTTACCGCCGCGCAGTCGCTATCGCTGCAAGGCCGCGTCCCAAACCCGCGTCACCGACTAGTGCACCCACCTGTAGCGCTGTGCTGGTTAGCCGTGGCGTACTACTCCTCTTGTGTACTACCTAGTGGCCTTGTGCGCGGTTTGGGACGCGACCTGCGAGAGACGGCACTTCCGGCGTGCAAGATGACGGAGGGGGCGATGTTAATTACATAAGCAAAACGTAAACGCTTCGCGGGAAAAGGTGAAAAAATGGCGACTCGCACTGAGTCTGTTTGCGCGTCCGGCTGAGGCTGAGAGAAACTTTCATCCTAGCGAATGGAAATATCGCACCGTGGCTGGAGCGCCGACATTTTTTTGGGCGAGGGAACCTTTTATCCCCCCTTTCCCGGGAGAGGAGAGGAATCAAGACGGTAAATGAAAGAAAACGGATTTTTTTCTCTCGCATGCCATCAGCTAGGCGAAGCTAACTGTAACTCCGTTCAAAGTGAACGCTACTGGAAAGCCTGGATGCAGATATAGCGTTACAGTGTAGCGTCCCCTCCCTTTTCTTTTCTTCTTTTTACACTAACATCATTTTTTTTATTATTATTATTATTTTTTTTAGAATTTTACTTTCAAATAAAGGGGGGGGGGGTTTGGGGTCCGAGCTGCATTGTTTTAAAGTGGAAGAGAAAAGTTTTGTCATGCGAGCTAAAGTTAGTTCATTTTGAATCTCTGAGCCAGGGAGGGAAATATTATTAGCTTCAGTGCTAGCGCCTTGACTATTTTATGTTATTTCATTTAATTAGCAGTTTCTATTTAACTTTTGCTAATTTGTCACGTGAATAAAAAAAAATTATAATAATAACCTACATCCATGGGGGTGCAGTGAGTGATAAACAAGCATAAAAGAACTGCATTCTGCTAATTACCCTACGTTATAACTGCTTTATAACGGGTATGTCTCTATAGACCCAGTGCCATCCCCAGTGCACTCTTTTCCATAACAACATTAACCCCTTGATCCCCTTACTGTACAACAGCACTATGGATTTTCCTGTTTATTTATTTATTTATTAAGCAAACTCAATGAAATTTTCTCCAGCCCAAGGACGAGTAAGCCTCCAGGACTTGAAGCGGTTAAAAACCACACCCAGTTATTTTATGTGAGATGTTTGTTGGATGTTGAACGAGTGCCAGTGTGCCACCTTACATCTCCAGAGTCCCTTGCCTCATGTCCGGTCACTTTTCCCGGATTCTTCCGTCCTAAAAACATGCCAGTAGATCAGTAGACCTTCTCTATGAAGGTGTATGAGTGTGTGTGCATCCAGGATGATATCCAGCATCACTCCTGGATAGATCAACACCGCCCTCGATCTGGATACTAAGTCAGAAACGTATATATCTTGACGTACACGATGATTTATTTATTTATTTTAAATAAGAAAAGCTAATAAATTCGAGAGATTCAGGGGGGAAAGTCTTTACCTTTTCTTCCCATTGAAAATAATGGACATAAACCCAGGTGAAGGAGCAACATCACGTCAAGCTGAGAGTCGGTGAACTGCATCCAAGGTTTCGTTCTTTCATACGTTAAACGTTTTGGTTTTTTGTTTTTTTTTAAGGTTTGATCCGTTTTGCTAGGGCCGTGTTAGACGACCCTTGGCTTTCCATGTCGCTGTGACAAAAAAAAAAAGAAGGGCCCCAATTCAGCAGGTCTGTAGCTGACTTCCTTATTGAAACCATGCTGCTCTCTGTCTCACTCACTGCTGGTTGTGTTTGAGTCATCAAACTGTCCCTGAAACACAGCGTGGTACTTTCTGTCTGTTTTTTTTTTTCTTTCTTCTTATGTGCAAAGTGTATGGAACAGGGCAAAAATGTGGTTTGCTGCATGTGTGTGTGCGTTAGGGGCGTTCTCTTTACCACGCTGTTTCGTCTTCCTTTTCCTGCTCGGCTCTGGAAAGGAAATAGACGGGAGATGTTGCCGGTTTAACAGGAGGTCTCAGAATCAATCACTTCAGATGGAAATCATGATTCTTGTGCATGCTGCTCAAGCTGATTGTTGTAGAAAGGAGTAGCTGGTGAAAATCTATCGCCGTTGTCAACGGAACGGCAGTACTCTCACTTTTAACCCTTTAAACTCCAACTCACTTTCTTAACTTCAGGCTACAGGCTTTTCGTATCGGCAGTACTGCGCTGTCGAAGTCTCGACTTCAAGTGACAGGTTTGCATTGACGTGCTCGTTCTAATGACGTTACCGCTTCTGTAGTAACAGGTCATTCACAGCGACTGGTATAGTGGATGCTCCACATGTGTGTATGTGTTGATGCAGTGAAATACTTTGTGTTTATATAAGCGTCATTAGTGCCTGCGTCAAGCTTTCCGACATGGGGAAGTCATCTGAACAGATATCTCAGTTCTTCTGTAACTGAGGGGGGGTTATATACCGATCAGACATTAACATTTTGACTACCTGACTAATATTGTGTTGGTCCGCCTTTTGTTGTCAAAACAGCCCTGACCTGTCGAGGCATGGACTCCACTAGATCCCTGAAGGTGTGCTGTGGTAAGTGGCACCAAGATGTTAGCAGCAGATGCTTTAAGTCCTGTAAGTTGCGAGGTGGGGCCTCCATGGATCGGACTTGTTTGTCCAGCACATCCCAACTCGATTGGATTAAGATCTTGGGAATTTCATTGTTGTGATCATCAAACCATTCCTGAACCATTTTTGCTTTGTGGCACGGCGCATTATCCTGCTGAAAGAGGCAGGGAATACCATTTCCATGACGGTGTACAGGGTCTGTAGCAATGCTTAAGTAGGTGGGACGTGTCAAAGTGACATCCACATGGATGGCAGAACCCAAGGTTTCCCATGGAGGCCCCACCTCACGACTTACAGGACTTAAAGGATTTAGAGGATACTTTTGATTTGGATACTTTTTTCACAATTTGTCCCTTGTCAAACTCAAATGTCAAATCCTTACACTTGTCCATTTTTTCCTGCTTCTAACACATCAACTTTGAGGACAAAATGTTCACTTGCTGCCTAATATATCAGACCCACTAACAGGTGCCATGATGACGAGATCATCAGTGTTATTCACTTTACCTGTCACTGCTCATAATGTTATGCCTGATCGGTGTACATGTATTAAACATGCATCATAACAGCATAGGGTAGGTATGTGTAGGGTACGCACAGTGGGTAAATTGTTACTATGGATTTAAAATATTAAATAGGATGATTATATTTAGTAATAATAATTGTCAAACAGGGCTGAATAAAGGATGGTTTCATGATGATGATGCATCACCAAGATAAATGTTAATAATTTGTCTAATATTTAAGGGTAAAGGTTTGACTTGCATTGTATGAGAAGAAAGAAACACCCATGTAGAACATGCAATTTCAGTAATGGTAAGAAAGAGATATAAAGGTATGCAGTATGATGCAAAATATATGGCAAGTCAAAATGTCATGAATGTAGACAATATGAAAATGACTGAAATGACTGGAATGAATCAGATGAGTATATTCTGCTGTTAGGATCCTATTGAAGAGTCGATTTACTTATCTCACTAATTGCAGCTAAAGGAACATACTAAGGGAGACTTTATAGTTATGCTCCGACTGTGACTCTTTGGTTGGTCCTGATCCCTGAAATGACTTCAGCTGCTACATCACTGGAGGTGTCTCAAGTGTGGCACAGTCCAGCAGAGATCGTGCTGAAAGTCTAACTAAAGCGTTTTCTAGGGATCGTGAAAGGGTGGTAAGCTTATGACCAGCTTTACAGTCAGTCGAGTCAGCTTGTCCAGGGATCATCAACAGTGAGTCAGTGTGCACAGGAGGTGTGAAGTTCTCCTGTGTCTGCGTCTGCGCGACCAGGATCAGCCAGAATTAAGAGTCGGACTAAAACGATGGTCAGTAATCCACGTGGAAGAAACTTTAATGCCCAAATAACAGATGTCTGTGAGTATGGCACGACCATCCCGTGTAGGCAGAAAGTGGATTTAATATAAACATAAAGTGTTGTTCTAACCCTTTGTTCTTAGTACGGGTTATGTATTGCATAGGGAAGGTCATTCCTCAGGGATGATGTTGCTGGCTAAGTTCCTACAACCGGATCTAAGTTGTTTGAGGAGTAAAAGGTTTTGGGATGTGCTGTTATTGGAACATGATCACATTTGGGGGTGATGACAGCTGAAGATAACTCTGCTTAACGTCAGGCTGAAACAGACAACCCTGTCGTTGATGATTTTCCTTTAACAGTATGGCTCAACACGTTTTATTTAGGGATGGATGATATGACAAACATTTATTGTTATCCTGGAAGTCGTTTCTAAAATATATGATGTGTGTAAATAAATGTAGGTTTATTTATCGCACAACCTGCCAGCATGTGTTGCATTAAAAAAAAAAAAAAAAAAAAAAATTAAAAAAGAAATAGTATTTAAATGTCACATTTAAATAAATTATTATTAACTATTAAAATTACCTAAGTAGTTATTTAATTAATATACATTTAATTAATGTATTTTTAATTCCATATAATTTAATATTGTTATTATTAAAACAAAAACAAACAAAAATATTAGTATTTAAATCACATTTTTATTTTAGATTTAACAAATACCACTATATATATAAAACTATTGAAATTACTTAAGTAATTGTTTTATTAATATATATTTTTAATTAATGTATTTAATTTTATATTAAAAATCCTTTAATTTAATATTGTTATACTATATAAAAAATAGTATTTAAATGTCACTTTTTTTTATTTAAAAAATGCAAAAATGCCACTCTCTATCTATCTATCTATCTATCTATCTATCTATCTATCTATCTATCTATCTATCTATCTATCTATCTATCTATATTTTTTTAATTTAATTAATATAATATATATATTTTAATTTATGCATTTTTAATAATAAAATAAAATTTATTATTTTTTTTTATTATTTATTATTATTTATTTATTTTATTATACAAAAAAGGACTAACTTTCTACAACCAATTACCTGCCACTGGTCACATGTTCAAATATTATGTATAATTATATAATGAGTTATACACTTTTGCTAGGTATTGCTACGTGTCCATTTTTTTCTTATGGAATAAAAAACTACTACTGAACCTTTATCTCCCCTTGAATCTAGGGATTGCCGAACCGATCAAAATATCATATGACAAAGTGCTCTTCAATGCATGTTCCTCTCTGCAGTGTCGCTTTTGTCCCCCTCTGTATAGACCTAATCAGAATGCTTGTGCACACAGTGATTGTCTGTGTTTCCAGGTGAATAAGTCTCATTCACCAGCAGAGGAACCTTGTTTTAGTGAGAGCTAAACATGAACGCAAGTCCATTCAGTCCATTTTCCAGCTTTTCGCACCTCACATACTGCTGTGAGATTTTTTTTTTTTCTCACTTGCCGGAGTCTTAGACACGTTTAAGATGCCATCGAAAATGACATTTTTATATGAGTAGAAAATGTAAAGTAGATATTTGTTGTGACAGCCTTTTGCTTAAAAAAACGTTATTCTGTAAACTCGTTGTTTGTTTTTTGCCTGACAAGTGGTGTATTAAATAATACATTTCTTTTTTTCTAGCATGCAAACATTTTCTGTAAGGTTATTATTTATTTATTCTTACTGTAATACCTAAAAGGCTATTTTACGCACTTATTTATGTAGAAATCATCAAATCTCTAATAATGTGTAATTTTTTGTGGGGCGCCAAAACTTTTGCACAGCACTGTATGTGTTTGCGATTTTCAGAGCACAGAGTTAAGACAAGTTGGGCTAATCCATTCATGTTTAAACCATCCACCCATATCTTTCTTCTGTCTGCTCCCTCTGGCTCACACACACACACACCACTTTTCAACACTTTTATAGGGATCAGAATAAGCGGTTCTAATTCAACGCTCAACGATTGTCCTGTTAATTGTGTTTAACAGTACTCTAACAGCCATAGGGTCCATGCAGAATACATAGATCAATAAAAACAACGTGAGCGTCTTGTATCTCACGCTACGGATATTTAATGATACAAAATACCAGAGTATTTTGAAATTTAATTCCATGTTAACTAAACTAAAACTGTCCCGTGGTTTCCAATATCATGCTTGATTGTCTTGTATAATACTGTCACAGTAGCGCAGCCTTCTTGTTGTATTATGGGTTTGTCCCCGATTGTCCTAAACTGAACACATTTACATAAAAACTCTGGCAGAAGTTTTGTCGTCCAGCCCTGCTTTAACGTAAGTTAGCGCAATGCTATAGAATCGCTATGCAAGCTGTAATAACACGCATATAACACCTGCTTGTACAGATGCTGCTGCCGGGGCACACAGTCATAGTCTGGCAACAAGCGAAAGCATCCTGCTGTTCATCCAGCACCTGCTCGTATCTCACCAAAATCTTGGGCTCAGTTTCGATTCGATAAGATCAGTTTCATGCCTCGCACCCCGAATGCATATGAAATTAGAGCAAGATAACGTGCCTGATATTCATGTTTGTTTCACGCATGTATGTCAAGTCGATTAACGCTGTAATTCAAACCAATACAGCTTCACCAAAGATTACAGACATGCAGGCTGAATGCTAGAGTAGTAGTAGCTGAGCTTTCTGTACGTACAAGCGAGCTTCATCCTGATTGGTTGGATGTTGACCGATTCTAGGTTCTCCACTTTCTTTCATTGCATTGATAGCTGCCCGGATTTGAGAAGCGCTACACTACGTGTCCTAATATATGGGGGAAAAACTCCGACCCCATCTTAACAATGCAAGGATTTCCATCGAGTCCAAATGAACATGTCCATGATTCTTAAGATGAAGATAAGATCGTATGCCCCGAATTCACTCACACCTCATTCATTTACGCACTCGGAGAAGCATGACACTACAGAAACCTCAGAATGTGTCAAAAGCTAGTACTGTAATGTGAAATCTGGAGGTGTCTGAGCATTTATTACCTTCTCTGTGGTCTAATTTAACAGGAAATGACCTCAGCACACGTGACCTTTTTTTTTTATATTTCACTGATTATATCCTTCCTGTTTCTTTACAGGAAATCTAAACGAGCGTGTTAAGGATGTTGGAGGGAGCGTGCCGGGATGGCTACCTGGCTGTAGGTGAGGAGGACCTGGAGGCCAAGCGGCTGCTGCCCAAGCACGACAAAAACTGCATTGACCTGGAGAGCGAGCTGATTGTGGGCCAGTACGTACTCTGCCGCTGGTCTGATGGCCTGTATTACTTGGGCAAGATCCAAAGGGTGAGTCAGTGTGACTGGAAGCACTGGAGCATAGCCATGCATGCAGCAGTGTGTGTTTCGGTATGCTCTGTCTCAGTCTTGCAGTCTGAATGTATTTATCATGTTAAAGACATCTCTCATCCAGTCGAACCTTTTTCATATAAAGGGAAGCGAAACAGTCTTCACCATCACAACATAAATCCTTGCCGCTAGTAGAAAGGATAATTATGCTACAGACCGACCTGTGTGTAAGGCTTCACGAGTAATTAATATTTTAATTACCGAGTACGGATTTCTTAATTAATTAAACATAATTGCCTGTGATATTGGTGAGCTTATCTAAAGTTGGCTAATTGGCTGAGATTAGGGTTTTTGTTTAATTGACTCGCAAGCTTCCCATCCATCTTCTAGTCTGCGTGTCCGTTCCTTACTCTTTGTATCTGTAGACGTAAATCGATAAGTTTTAATCATTCTCGGTCATCATCATCGTTATTATTATTATTAGTACTCGTAGTAGTAGTTTCTGTGCTTTAAGATGAGTGAAGGTTTGTCCTGAGTGCACTCGGAATATTTTCACGTCTCTGCTTCCCACATAAAGACTATTCCAATACGCAGCACATTGCATTTATTTATATCTGTAGGATAAATCACAACGGGAAATGCTGTCACAGGAAAAGAATCAACGACGGGGTGTTCGTATGTTCCAGCCAAAACCCAAATAAGAATTTCTGTTACACATATAACCCTGGCTGTTTGCCAAAGCTAACATTATTTTATTTATTAATGATGAATTATTCCTCTTTGTGGAATACCAGTGAACTGCGAAGATCGTTCCCGTTATCGCTCTCTTGCGTTTAAAGAAATAGCTTTACCACTGACTCTGGAGACTCCTCACAAAAAGGCAAAATAAACATTTCCTAATGGATATCTTCACCGAGTCAACGATTATATGCAATCTCTGTCTGCCATACAACAGCACTGTGGCTTAAAATTGTGAATCAAGAAGCATTTCCTTGCTTTGGCTAAAATGTAGGCTTATTTATTTCAAATGGGAGAAAGATGGCTGTTTCTGTTACCTGGAAATGCTATGGCTTGTCTGGGTTAAGTGTTCATGATTATTAGTTAAGTATAATTGTGCTGCCCTTTTCACTTGGCTCTAAAAATGTCCAGTAATACTCAGAGGCTCATGTAGATCTAGATCTGAAGAGTGCTTGAATGGTCAGTTAACAGAATCTGCCTGGACCTCGTCTCAGGATCGTGTGCCACACCTATGACGTTGCATAGAGAAATGTATGTTTAGCAGTTAAATGCGAGTCATTACATGGTGTGTGTGTGTGTGTGTGTGTGTGTGTGTAGATTAGCTCTTCAAAGCAGAGCTGCTTCGTCACGTTTGAAGACAACTCCAAGTTCTGGGTGCTTTGGAAAGACATACAACACGGTAAGCAGCGTCCGTGATTTCATCTCCACCAACACACTGCTGCTGTAGTCATGTAGCCTGTTTCCATGGAGCTGTGAAGAAGCATGTAGATTTCTGTCACTTTAATGTGATTCAGGGCACTCGCACTAATTAGTGTTTTGTGAGTTTCAGTGGGTAAATGTAACCTGGATGATCTAAGAGTGCAAGTAAATTATTGTTACGTTGTGTGTGTGGGGGTGTGTGTGTGTGTGCACCGACTGTGATGTACATAATGTGAATGTGCAATTATGCTGGACTGTTTTATTATTTTTTTTAATTTTTTCTTTCGTGTGTGAAACTCAGCTGGCATTCCGGGAGAAGAGCCCAAATGCTCAGTGTGCTCCGAGATGACGATGGTGTCTGAGAATAAAATCCTTATCTGCGGAAAATGTGGAATCGGTGAGTCACTTCTCAGCACCGAAAAGCGGAGAGTCGTTGTTTTTTTTTTTCAGCCCACATTTGCATGAGGTTAGTTTGTGGAACAGAATTTCATCTATGCAAATATCAGCCAGGCAGATGCAGCGGTATATGTCAGGGGTGAATGCACATGTGACATGACAGTACAGTGTAATAGGGGAATATGCAGAAGTTTAAAGAAAAGAAAAAAAAAAAAAACTGGATAACGTATGCCAAAAAAACAAAGCTAGCCGGTATTCGTTAGGGTGCTGTAGAGATTTTGGTGGTTTGAATCAAACCCTGGTGTGTGTGAACGAAAGGATCTTTGCAAGGCAGTCTCGGTCTACTTCCAAGTACAAAGCGCTAAGAGAGCTATTTGACTCTGAATCGACTCGCGTCACTGAATCGTCTCTGAGCTGCTAAACTGACACCTGACTCCCAAACTGAGCCAGAACAGAGGACAGGAGCCATAGACATAGACAAACATACAAAAAGAGAAGATAAATGCAAGATTAAATCCACAACCCTACTGTGCTCGCCATGCTTGGGTGATTTTTGCCGGGTTTTTTCCCCTTTCTGGCCTGTTTAATTATGCACAGTGTAAAAGTAAATCAAACTAAGTGTCTATTTTGCTCAGCAAGCAGACGAATAGATGTGAAAGCCTAGACCGAGTTCCCGAATAAAGCTGGCTAAATGACACAAGAGATATAAAACTAGCTAGCGAGCAAATCGACAACAGATCTTGCTAGCCAGTGCCGGCTATTTCTGAATGAAAGATCAGGGGAACTGTTGACAAGTTATTAGAATGTCATGCAACAGCACAAAGCGCAGCGTTCACTTTTAACCTCTGTAGTTTCAAAGATGTAGGAAAACAACCAGTAAACTGGGACAGAGCTGTGGCATCATCAGTCTGGGTAAAAATCCATGCAGTCTTCAAAGCAAACAGAGGAGTATTTTGAGGCTGGGTGATGAGGCAGAGGGGAAGACTGTGCTGCGTGTAATTGCTCACAAGGGAGTTGGCTCTCCCTGCACTCTCTCTGCATAGGGATTAGTTCAGACTCTTTATATTTACAGCGCCGAAGTGCCTCTGAGACCAGCAGCCTGTCATATGCCCTCAACTGTCTTGTCTGTTTTTCTTTCTTCCCCCCCTCATCCTCTTCTGACAGGCTACCACCAGCTGTGCCACATGCCGCAAGTGGAGAGCTCAGCTGACCTCTCGCCTTGGTTCTGCAGAAAGTGCATTTTTGCATTAGCAGTGAGAGTGAGTGTGTGCCTCGTGTCTTTCAGTCTCATGTTTTGTTGCTTTCCTTACGATCGATCCATGTCTTATAACAACCTCATAACCTTATAGTAACAGAGTTAAACACATGCTCTCTACTGACCGCATCTGTAGGGTACGGGTGATTACCACAGACAAGAAAAACACATATAGGAAACAAAGGGGCAATTCTCAGAGGTGCCAACGTCTACTGTAGCATTTACGTTTTTTGACCCTACACCGGCACAAAGCTCGGATAAAGCAAGTAGTCAGACTGAACACAAATAAAATTCACCCTATAGAAAAGGTAATTTAGTGAAGGGTTGATTTATGGGGGAAATATCTAGGATGTGTATGATAGGAGTTGCTCAGGTATTCCCAAAAGAGATACAAGATACAACATTATGAGAGATCAATTTGCATAGACATTGCCCTGTGTTTGCACCTGTAGGCTAAAGCAAACACATATCATTAAACCAAATGGTGAAGAGGTGACAAGAATGGAGAATAGGAGAGAGATTTTACTCGTATGAAAGACACAGTCCTCCGTAGACCCTGTCAGTTTGCGACGCATCTGTGTCTAGAACTCCCAAGGTTGCATGCTACAAACTCCCATGATTCTCAACCCTCACGTAATTTCTGCCCAAGAGCCTTTTCCACTCAGTCACCTGCTATTGCATGAGTAGTGTTTCGAACCCTTACCTGCTTACTGTAATTATCTGATTTATGCTCGTTTGCACATTTAAGCTGCCTTAAATTTCTGACCGCGTCATTTTTTTCGTGTATTTATACATGGGCACCCAGTAATTATATTAAGTGCAAAATATAGAGCTTCATTTACACATATGTAGCTTTTGAAGAAGTGCTTTACAAAAATACATTCAGCTCATTCATTTATAGGGACTGCTTCATCCTGGTCAGGGTTACAGTGAATCCAGAGCCTTGTGTAATGCGGAAAGATCTTATTGCAGGAATGACGCACGCTGGATGCAATGCATGTCTATCTCAGGGCACCAACACTAATTTGTATCTAGCATAGCCGTTTCACTTACTGTTTTTTGGGAGGTGGGAAGAATCCCACACTGACGCAGACAAATCAAAACTCAGGATCGAACCAGGAGGCTTGGACCTCTGAGGCACAGTATACATTTTTATTTTATTCGATATCCAGAATTTTTTTTTGAGTAAAACGATGGTAATTGCACATGCATTACAGATCTGGTTTGCTGGAGTAGTGAACATAATTCAGGTCTGTTCTAACTCGCTTGTGCCTGTGTTTTTATTTCTGGCAGAAAGGGGGCGCACTAAAGAAGGGCCCGATTGCCAAAGCACTGCAGGCCATGAAGCAAGTGCTCACCTACAATGCCGAGGAGTTAGAGTGGGACTCTCTGCACCGCACCAACCACCAGCAGTGCTACTGCTACTGTGGAGGCCCCGGAGAGTGAGGATGCGTTTTCTACCTCTGCTCAACTTCTCCTGCTTTCATTCATTCTCTCTCTCTCTCTCTCTCTCTCTCTCTCTCTCCCTCTCTGTGTGGTTTTGTCTCCCATTTTTTCACTTCCTCTCCGACCTTGAACAGTGCAGTGGATCATTATGCTCCCTCCTGTATACTTGCTTCTGATTCCCCTACACTACATGGAGTGTATTAGCTCATCCTGCACATTCCACACTGTTTGAGTTGGCTCAGCTTGTAGTCGAGTAGCTCGTAATTGACTTATTAGATTTTCTCTGTCTGATTAGTTGTCTGTCTGATAAGAACACGGCGCATTAGGTCCCATTATCTTTTCTTTCCATCTCCTCGTAGATGGTACCTGAAAATGTTGCAGTGTTTCCGCTGCGAGCAATGGTTTCACGAAGCATGCACACAGTGCCTGCAGGAATCCATGATGTTCGGAGATAGGTGCGTATCTATGTCACATGATCATTTCTTCTGTTTTTCAGAAAGATGACCGGTAGCACAGTAGAGCAAGACCGCTGTGGTCAGTGAAATATCTGATTGTATTGTATTGATGTATGATTTGCACAGGATATACAGTCCCTTTATGAATTATAAATATAAAGTAAAAGACAGCATCCTGGAGTGTCTTTGATGGTAGTCTATAAGAAAAAGCACAGAAGATCTTTTCCAACAAGATTTACCGGTGGCTTTAGTTATGTATTTACATACGTTGGTCATTTTATAGACGGTAGAATACAGAATAATCTTTTCAAAATGCCTGCACAGTACAATTACTGACATCACCAGTTTAGACAGGGCTAAAATCCAAGGGATGCTCTTATAGTTATTATCTTGCCCCACATCCACATGTAGAACCAATCTAGCCCTTAATACGGACGTTTTAAAATGTACTTAGTTTATAGAAATGGCTAGATCCATTGTTTTTAAAAAGGACCTGAGATAATGAAATGTTTTTTGGACAGCATCCTGTGATAAGTGATCTATAACAGTATGTTCACTGCGGTAGCACACAAAGGAAATGGCATGCATTAGGGGATAGTTGGAGATCATTGTGTTAAAATTGCTGTCTTGTGTATAAAACACCATTCATCTCCTTTCAGAGGCTGGCCATTTATAAAGTACTCCCTGTCCATTTCCGCTGCTTTTTTCTTTTCTTTTCACAGGTTTTACTTGTTCATTTGTGCCGTGTGCAATAAGGGAGTGGAGTACATCAAACGCCTGGCTCTGCGCTGGTAAATGCCGTTCCTCTTCCTTCACCACTGAATGCTCCCACGTTCATGTCACAAGTATAGAATACATCGACTGCTGTAGACAATACTATAAATACTGATGACGACTCCAAGAGCCGCTTTATCTGTCTGGGATGTGTACAGACGGGTTGTTTGTAAGCCACCAGAGTTGCATCAGTATGGCTTGGTGTCAGTTGTGCATTGTCTCTGGAAGTGTACCAGGACGATGAACACCATCATTCCACAAGATAGTCCCTCAGTTTTAATATCTGATAACACAGTGCTGCTAAACCGATCATTCCGAACCCCATATCTCACATGGGCATTCGACTATTTGAGATCTGACCACTGTAAAGGCCATACTATCTGATTTAAATCATTTTCATCCTCATTAATTCCTTCTGAACCCTCATATAAATGTTTCATCATGGGTTTCATCATAAAGATGATCAGTCAGAAGGACTTTGTATTGATTAGCCATGACGCTTCTCTCTAATTTGACAAGTGGAGCCAGACCATGCCAGCACAATCACAAAATGCACCCACTACATAACCTTTATATTTGTCACCTGTCTGTATCTGAGACTAGTTAATGAGTGATTTAAAACCTCTGTGTTTTGTTTTCCAAATCCCAGAATGCCACTTGCATCTTGATCATTTTTCTAGTTAGATGAAGGTCATCTGATTCAAGGAGCAAATCACTCAGGCCATTACATTACAGGCTCCGTAATGCAAGTCATATACTACACATATTTTCTTCTTTCATTACCTAATTAATAATACCTAATATAATGCCCTTTTAAGAACTGAGATAAATGAGAGCAGGAGATATATTTAGAAATCCTTATCAGATCATTTACTTGGCCTCAGTGCTGTTTTTTTTGGCCTTTAAAGCCCATAATGCCCATAATTTAAATTTCTTCCTGACAAGAAAATCTAAGGTTTAAATGGGCTTTAATCTCTTGGCCAGACAGTTTTTGGATTCTTTCCAGCATGCAACGGCTATGCAGATTTACTCTGTCCAGAAAATTTGAAGACTTAAAGGAAAAGTCCACCCTGAATGACATGCAGTCTTTATAATTAACACAATCTAAGATAACTTTCACAAACAAATCGCTCTGCTCATATTGCTGCAGTGCGATTTGCCGGCACTTCATTTCTACCTAAACAGCGTCCTGGGTTCGAGTCTCGCTCCCGCTCGCTGTGTGTGTGGAGTTTGCATGTTCTCCCCGTGCTTGGTGAGTTTCCTCCAGGTGCTCGGGTTTCTTCCCACAGTCCAAAGACGTGCTTCTAGGCTGATTGGAGTCTCTAAATTGCCCGTAGTGTGTGATTGTGTGAGTGAATGAGTGTGTGTGTGTGCCCTGTGATGGGTTGGCACTCCGTCCAGGTTGTATCCTGCCTTGATGCCCGATGACGCCCGAGATAGGCACAGGCTCCCCGTGACCCGAGGATAGATCAGATAAGCGCAACAGACAATGAAATGAAATGAAATGAAATAATGACCACGAGACAGCACAAACGAACAAATTAGCACCACAGTCTCTAAACACCTTGAAACGATTTCTGTATAAACATATTCATGTCTTTCAGGGTGGAGTTTTCCTTTATCTACTGTAAAAGGGTGGCTAAACTTCTGCTCACAGCCTCCCATATATTTTAATGTGTTTGTCATTTTTTCTTTTATCAGGGTGGATGTGGTCCATCTGGCCCTGTACAACCTGGGAGTACAGAGTAAGAAAAAGTACTTTGAACTGGAGGAGATCCTCAGCTTCATCAGCAACAACTGGGACCATTTCCAGCTGGGCAAGGTCACACAGCCAGAGAGCGCTTTCATAACAGATGCAAAACTCTTCCTGACTGACCGTGTAATTGGTTGTCGTTTTGGCATGTGTTTGCAGGCAGGGTCTTTGTGTAACGACAAACTGCTTTGTTGTGTTCCATAACCTGACAATAGATCAGCGTTAACTTTGCCACTCTGTATTTAAAAGTGACAGCTCAAGGTGCAATGCGAAGAAAATGTTTCGTGTAGCACCAGTGAGGAAGGTCCGCTTCTCACTTTTTACTCTTGTACCTGTTCCACCAGCTTGCGAACACTCCTCCATCAGAGAGAGGCCAGCTCATCCTCGATGCTCTTAACAACTACAAAAGCAAGTAAGACATAAGGAAACCTATTGCGTCTAATTATCTGACAGTTTTTAGAACTATATATATATATATATATCATAGCCCTGATTAAATCTCACGGCTGATGGGTCCAAAAATGTTCTCTCTCTGCTGTGTGCAAGCCAGAATCATAGGATTATATTAATACACTCGTATTATCACACTGTATATATTCGAATTCACACGCAACACCGAATCATTTGTTTAGGTTTCTCTGCGGGAAGGAGATCAAGAAGAGGAAATGTATCTTTCGACTAAGGACGAGAGTCCCCCCGAACCCCCCATCCAAGCTCTTTCCCGAGAAGACACCGAAAAGTGAAGGACGCAGAGGCTGCAAGAAAGGAGTGATGCGTAACGGGTGAGTTGTAGGGCTAGGCAATATGGCAAAAAGTATGATAAGACTTTACAATCTTTGCAATACAGTATTTTCCACAATATATAGGTTTGCTTATATTTATAAGTATAAAAAATTTATTGTAATCAGTTTGTATAAAAACACTTCAATCTATATATATATTATATACATATATAAAAATAGCGTGGTGCTATTCACCGTGACATATCGTCGTATTGTGAGAAACCCCGCATTTCCCTTGCTGCACGCTAGAATTCTTCAGTACACACCATTTCCTAACAGAGTGCACTTGATATAGTGCTTGAGTAGTGCTTTTCATGGACATGAAGTGTTCCTCTCACAAACATGCGCGACACTTCGGATTTTCTCCCTGTATTGTTTTCATTTATTTATTTATTTTTTGGTTAGTTTTGTCTTTGTCTCCTTCACACAGACGATCCATAAAGTCAACAGTTTATTGTCTTTGCACTACGTGTGAGTAAAAGCACTTCTTGTGGCGCAGAAGAGAAACTCCGTATTTACCTTATTTTGCATTTTCGCCACAGCTTGCTTCAGCTACTGAAATGTAATGGCTTTATGTCTGGAGTATTAACCTCGTCTCTCGTAAACACGCACCTGTGTGCAATATTGCAGACTGCAGCGCTTTCTAATTGAAATGACGCTGCATGTGTTTACCCAAACACCTACATGAAGCTCATCGTTCTCATCCCGATTGCGAATATATGAAAATTGTTTTAGTTATTAGCATGGCTTTGAAGTGTTGATTGGGATTAAAGTGCCATGCGGGAAGGTAATTACGGCAGGTATCCCCTGCTGGTTGATGTTCATCTCCTAGCCGACAAACCACTTCACTGGAAAAAAAACTCACGATTTTCCTTCTCAGCTAGATGCTTGTGCTTTGTTAGAAAAGAAATCTCTCATTTGCCTAAATGCCTCCCTTATTATTTTCATTTGGAATGGGGTTCGGTTGGGTGATTTTAGCTAGCGCAATGCACGTGTAAAAGCTTTTCAGACTCATTTCTATGCAATACATCTATAGAGGATTTAACACGGACAATCATTTTGACGTCTGATATATTTAGATGAGTCCATAATTATAAATCAGATTTATTGCCCTGTCCAGTTCTTGGCTATTAGGAAAAAGTAAGCACAAGGATTATGAGAACATAATCCACTGGCGAGGATGTGTGTGACCGCCCGCTGGTTTGCGGTTCTTTTCTCTTTGCTCAAAGAAATGGATTATTTTCCGATAACGCAGCATCCCGAAGTGTTTATACAGCAGCAATTTGCCAGTGTTTACATTGTTTTTTTTTATTAAAGAAACCACAAAATCCTCTGCTCTGTTTGTCTTGTAAGAAAACCTGGTTAGTATTCTGTTACAAAGCATGGACACTGAAGGTTATAAACATGTCCTCAAAGAAAACTGGAGCATTTGTGAACCTGCCATATGTGTCTGTCTGCAAAATCCACGATGCATCAGGACTGATGCATGAACCATGAGCCTGAATTAGTGTCAGTCCTGCAGACTCAGATGACCAAAATGACTCAGAATCAAGAGATCAAGTTTCTGTGGTGATGTCGGTTAACTTCAGCAGTTAAAACAGGTCGTAAATTACTCATAAATAAGCTTGCAATGTGATGGGCTGCATCGGCTGTAGCAGGTGTTTTTTGATGTACTTCATCCAGCCTGGTACATTGTACAGCCACACACATTTACAAGTTTTGTGCCATACATGTCACTTTTTTTATTATTATTATCGTTTAGACAATGCCCTGAAACTGAATAGAAATATTGCTTGAAATGCCCAATGGAAGTGTAAGGCTATACCTTGATGCCCAATGATGCCCGAGATAGGCACAGGCTCCCGGTGACCCGAGAATAGATGAGATAAGCGGTCCAGACAATGGTAAGTGTAAGGCTAGTTGTTTAATCAAACACAGCTACACAACACAACTGTGCCACTCGGAAAATAAAGGATGAGACAGACATGAGAGAACGTCTTACCTAAATGTTAGGCATGTCCAACACCGAAACCAATCAAATCCAACATTTACCTTTACTGCATCATCAGCTACTCTGAGGCTAGCATTTTAAATCAGGTAAACGTTTTTCCTCACCTAAATTCTTATAGCCAACCTCACAAACATTACAATTTTCCTTCTGTATATACAATATAATTCATCGTTTCTTTTTTTTTTTTCTTCATGCATCGATGATTTGTTTGGTTTCATTTCATGCTCTTAAAATGTAAAGACCCTTTTTTGTCCCCTTTGCATGCTTATTATATGCTTAGACCGATAAACATAACATTAAAACCACTGACGGGTCTTGTTTTTCGGAGTGGTGGGATATACACTATATTGCCAAAAGTATTCGCTCACCTGCCTTGACTCGCATATGAACTTAAGTGACATCCCATTCCTAATCCATAGGGTTCAATATGACGTCGGTCCACCCTTTGCAGCTATAACAGCTTCAACTCTTCTGGGAAGGCTGTCCACAAGGTTTAGGAGTGTGTTTATGGGAATTTTTGACCATTCTTCCAGAAGCGCATTTGTGAGGTCACACACTGATGTTGGACGAGAAGGCCTGGCTCTCAGTCTCCGCTCTAATTCATCCCAAAGGTGTTCTATCGGGTTGAGGTCAGGACTCTGTGCAGGCCAGTCAAGTTCATCCACACCAGACTCTGTCATCCATGTCTTTATGGACCTTGCTTTGTGCACTGGTGCACAGTCATGTTGGAAGAGGAAGGGGCCAGCTCCAAACTGTTCCCACAAAGTTGGGAGCATGGAATTGTCCAAAATGTCTTGGTATGCTGAAGCATTCAGAGTTCCTTTCACTGGAACTAAGGGACCAAGCCCAGCTCCTGAAAAACAACCTCACACCATAATCCCCCCTCCACCAAACTCTACACTTGGCACAATGCAGTCAGACAAGTACCGTTCTCCTGGCAACCACCAAACCCAGACTCATCCATCAGATTGCCAGATGGAGAAGCTCGATTCGTCACTCCAGAGAACGCGTCTCCACTGCTCTAGAGTCCAGTGGCGGCGTGCTTTACACCACTGCATCCGACGCTTTGCATTGCACTTGGTGATGTATGGCTTGGATGCAGCTGCTCGGCCATGGAAACCCATTCCATGAAGCTCTCTGCGCACTGTTCTTGAGCTAATCTGAAGGCCACATGAAGTTTGGAGGTCTGTAGCGATTGACTCTGCAGAAAGTTGGCGACCTCTTCGCACTATGCGCCTCAGCATCCGCTGACCCCGCTCCGTCAGTTTACGTGGCCTACCACTTCGTGGCTGAGTTGCTGTCGTTCCCAAATACTTCCACGTTCTTATAATACAGCTGACAGTTGACTGTGGAATATTTAGGAGCGAGGAAATTTCACGACTGGATTTGTTGCACAGGTGGCATCCTATCACAGTTCCACGCTGGAATTCACTGAGCTCCTGAGAGCGACCCATTCTTTCACAAATGTTTGTAAAAACAGTCTGCATGCCTAGGTGCTTGATTTTATACACCTGTGGCCATGGAAGTGATTGGAACACCTGATTCTGATTATTTGGATGGGTGAGTGAATACTTTTGGCAATATAGTGTATATAGTTTGGCAATAAGTGCAGAGTCAGTGCTCAAAGTTGATGGTTTGAAGCAAGAAAAATGGGCAAGTGTAAGACTGAAAATTGTGATGGCTAGATGAATGGGCCAGAGCATCTCCAAAACAGCAGGTCTTGGTGTGGTGTGTTCCCGGTATGCAGTGGTTAGTACCCACCAAAGTCAGTTCAAGGGAGGACAACAGGGTCATGGGCAGCCAAGGCTCACTGGTGTGTGTGTGTCTGGGGAGCAAAGGCTTGACTGTCTGGTCTGATTCCACAGAAGAGTTACTGGAGCACATGTTGGTGAAACAGTTAATGATAGAAAGGTTTAATAAACGCTGTGCATCACGGCTTGCTGTGTATCTGGCTGCAGTGTCGCAGGCCAGTCTGACCTCTGTCCACCACTGAATGTGATATCACATATACCAGCAGGTCCAGGCCTCGACAGGTCAGAGCTGCTTTAGTGGCAACGTGTTATTAGACAGGTGATTTTAATGTCATGGCTGATCGATGTCTATACATATGTGCAACATCTGGCATGACCCCAGCTGCAGATTGGACATTCCCTTATATATATTTTGTAACAGTCTCAGCTGGCTGATAAACCTGAACATTTCTGCAGGTAAATACAAGTTCAACCACAGAAAGTTTTTGCTGTTAGCACGGAGCCATCCCTTCCACCGACACGGACTTGGGCTTCTTGTGAAAAAATTCTGCTCTTGCTGTCTCCCTGCAAGGATTTTGTTGTTAGCACCTCTGAACACTGATGATTAAGTGAAGTTGTTTTTCCTTTTGCGTCCCCTCACTAGTTGTGCTCCTGCAGAGAAGCGGAGGAAGAAGAGGTCTAAGTGGCTGCTGGAGGATGCTATTCCCAACGTAAGCTCTGCTTCTAACCACCTTACAACAGTCTGTCATTGCTCAAGATAAAGACTTCTTAGCCTTGCCCCTTTCCTGCACCATTCTGAGCTGGATTTCTGTCTGTTTCAAACTGTGCCGTGGGACTGAACACGAAAATGATTTGTCCGCTGCAGTCCTGGCTTGCTGTTTCGCTCCTCTGTTTTTCCTCTCTGCATTATTTCATTCAGGTCTATTGTGCATGACAGCATTGACTTTTTAAACCTCACTCCACTCAAGTTCAATTTGATATTTGCAGCATCCTCTTTACACTCTCGCTCGCAATCTGACATCCCTTTGCTCTTTTGTGATCTTATTTTCTGCTCCTCTCATCAAACTCATGACACAGACTTTACATTTTATATCTCTCTCTTTTTCACTCTCTCTCTCTCTCTCCTATGAACACACATACACACACTGTCTCTCTTCTGTCTGTCTACTCCTAAAGCGATTACACTTTGCTTTTAAAGCTTTTAATGGCAAATCCCTCCAAGTTCCGGTCCCAAGGCCTGTTTTTCTTTAACAACAACCTCCTGACACTACACGCTAATAGCACAGAACAGCTAATGGCATCCCAAATGCCTTGAAACAGCGAGCTTCAAAGAGCGTGTCAGAGTCGCAGTAATTGCACCGTCGCCCATTGTTGTTAGAGTAATTCTACCTGAGCGTCAGCAATTCAGAGCAGGATAATGGACATTGTGCTGTTGTTGTTTAATGATCCTCTCCCTGCAGAATGAGATGACGTCCACCTGGAGCTCCAATCACCACATGGCTAACATCTTCGACTTTACGCTCGACGAACTGCAGAGCTTGAAAAGGTGAGACCAGACCTGAAGGACTGAAGAAATGCTCCAGCTCGATGAAACGGCTTAGGATTAGATGATACAGTGAATACATATACAGCATGTATTATAACACAGCCCTTCATTCAGATAGATCAGAACATGTTGATTCATTTTCCATTACAGCAGCTCTGACGGTAGTTTCATCTGCATGGCAAATGAAATGTTTATATTAATGCACAAATACATCGTTCCATCAATTTATACGGCGGCGTGTATGGCAGACGCTCCACGGGAACGGAACGAAAAATCTGTGTAATTGCTGAGGAGATGTTTGTTTAGCATTTTTGCAAGTCTCCAGTTTCAGTACTCAGACATTCAGAGCCAGAGGTAAAGTTATAAGTTTAGATTTTCCGACACCGGGAAGGTGTTCTGGACAGAGGTCTTTCTGATTTCCTAGTAACATGACAAGCTGCACAAGAGAGGAAGGGATGCTGTTGAGGGGATGACCATTTACTGCTGTTACAACATACATACAAACACAAACTTGTTTCATTATTAAAGTTATCTCTAAATGGATAATAATAATGATGAGTTGTTCTTTAATAAATACGACATCGTAAGCAGGGGCAAATTGCTGTGACGTAAGAGGAATGAAACACTTAATCAATAGCAATAAGCAATAGTGATTATATTTACAGTAGTCATATTAGCCTATTATCAAGGCCTTCCATTTTTGCTGATAGTTCTCTGAAAGTAAAGTGCAAAAGTTTACACCCCTATCCATGGGTTTTGAAGGGAAACAAACGACAACTCTAACTCCGAGTTGCACCTTGCTCACAAAAAGAAGTTAAAAACGTGTCGGCGGCAAGACCCACACGAGACACGTTATACCCGAGGCTGAAAATGATGGTCAGAGGATACACCAGGCAGCTCTTTGGCTTCAAAGTTATTATTCTTACGATTAAGAACAAAAATTTAACAGCGTGTATGCTATAGCTGTAGCATTCAGGTTAATCTTTTTCTCCTCCCGCCGGCGATGGTCTTATCTACACTGCAGCGGCTAAGAAGTGGAACACCACCTCTCTTTGTCCACACGCTTTATAATAATTGAATCTTTTAATAATAATCGAGCGGCTGCTCTGCTCCTTTGACTTTTCCTTCTTTTCTCTCTCTCTCTCTGTCTTTCTGTGGGCGTGTATGTCTGAGCATGTGGCATACTTAACCTTTCTCTTTTCTTCCAATTGAATTAAACAGCCAATTATTGACTTCTGAACAATCACTTTAATTTGCATGCGCTCCCCTTTAGAATAGTCTAAAAGGTTTTGTCGGTTTTATTTTTTTCCCCTCCTCCAGCTGAAATCATTTTTAGCAAGACGGCGAATGAAGCGATTTAATTACACTTCTCGGTAAAGGTTATCATCTCCCTAGCAGGCTTGAATAATAAGAGCGCGGTAAACAGTGCGGGGACAATCGGAGCACAGGCACGCTTTCAGGCACAAGTAAGGGAATTTGTGAGAGCTTGTTGACGTCTTGAAGAGAGTGAAATAGAGTTCGGCCATTCAGAAAAGGCCATGTTTGGTTCAGCTCCCAAAGCAAGTGGCGTTCTTTTGAATTCTGATTTCTATTATACACCGGGAGCTCAGCTGGAGGCAGCCAGCCGGTGTGATGAGGTGCACTCAACGCAGCGTACTGTACAATACCCGGAGATTGTGTTGGCTTTGGGCCTACAAGTGGTCTCTGGGACAGGAAGGAGAAGGAAATAACTAATTTTTTGCATCACTCTCTTCCCATAGCACTAGTTCAGGACGGACGTTCAGTCTGGATCAGGACTCCACAGATGCAGCGAGCACTTCAGGCTCTGCCACTACCAGCGTGTCCTACGACTTCAGGTACTCGCGCACTTTCAGACGCTCCCTCCTAATTCATTAAAGGGGATATATGCAATTTATTTTGCAAGCATTATCTAAATAATTAAATCATTCTCTCAATCAGTTTTCCTAATTGATTCATTGGATTGTTTACCACTTTTATCAACATAAATCTGAGAACAGCTGGGATCAGAAACCACTGTTAATCAGCAACACACTCATTTCCTGCACAGAAGCTTTTCATTACAAAAAATGCTGACCTTGGCATTTTCTGTGAAACCAAAACTTTTGGTTTGACTCGCCTAAAATTTCAATGCCTGGAACTGGGCTCTGTTGAGATTGATTCTCGGTACCTTCAGTGTGAGTCGAATGAAGGATAGCGACACGCGTCATAAGTTAAAAATCAGTGTAACATTTGGAAAAAAAGATATTATAGCCGCTTAAGCTAGGCGTTTCACACAGATTCAGTACAGCCCAATTCACGCTTGTGAACCGTTGAATTTCATTAATGATAGCGATTAGTCCTTGCGTTCCCTTCCAGATTTTGTAAACTTCCCTCCCCCCCTAATCTGAACTCCAGAGTTTTTGCTTCAGGAGTTCGCATGTTTGCTTCAGGGTGAAACCCCTGGGGTGAGGTAGGGTGTAGATATTTGGGTGGGGTGGGGTTTTGCAGGGGGTAGCTAGTCGGGTGGAGTGGGGGGTTATATCTATAAAATGCTAATTGTACCACAGGAGCTCAACCTGGTGAACTGCAACAGAACAGAGTGCTGTGAGGGCTGTGTAAAAGCCCAACAGCCAAATTCTTTATTCTTTTGTTGGAATGTTGGTAATAATGAGAAAAAGTATTCATAATACAATTGAACCGATTTCATGGCGTAAATGTGGGAGCAACTTGTGAAGCCTAAATTTAAATAAATAAATAAACAAACACAGGGGGAGAGAGAGAGAACAAGTTGTAGACCTGAACCAAGAGAAATATCAAATGACTTTTGATTTGATTTAGTTGTACGAATACAAGAGTTTCTATTAGGTTTCAGAAGAGACAAACAGTGCACATATATATATGTATATATTTTTTTTATCTCTTTTCCAAAATGATTAAAACCATTCAATAAAATAAAATACAAAAATCATCATTTTAAATTCACACATATGAGGAGTTTAACATTTTTTTTTAAAACACAAGGTTTCTTCTATTTTGTTGAATGACCTGCATGGAAGGTCAGTCCTCCGTCATTCCTGCGTGTGATTCAACCCTTCTGCTGCGTGAGGGGGGAAAAAATTACTGTTGTCTTGCTCAGTTTTGACTCATAGTGTTAAACCCAGCGAAACTTGATAAAACACAAGATCTTATTAGAATTGAGTGGGCAGACTGGTGAAAACGCACAAAAGCAGTTTTGCTGCATTCGGGTAAGAAATGAGGATTCGTAAACCAGATCGAAGTCCCGTGTTGTAACGTTCAGTCCTAACAGACAGGCGTGTTATTGCATCATTAAAATATAACATCCAAGTAACTAAGATTATGCATCACAGAGGTGTAAAATGTAGGGTTTTGCATTTGCATACTGAGAATGGAAAAGTGTTTGTGTCTACTCTAAAAGAGTCTGTTGTCTAATGAGAATTATTCACTATAAGAAACGCACGTTTTGGAAGAAATTTAATCTCACCTTGTTTCTTGTTCTGCCTCCAGCATTATAAATGCTCCTTTCTAGTTTAGCCAGTTAACCAAGGTCGGTCAGATCCCCACTTATTTTTATTTTTTTTTATCACTTCTGCATTACTCTTGATGAAAAATATGCAGATCCGATAAAAATACCCTGAATAACTCTGAATCCACAAACCTCAGTGCTGCTCTAGAGCCAGAGACAAGCAACAGCTGTCCATCAGCTCACTGAGCACCGCATTAACCACTTCCGGCAGAAATATGGCGACACATTATGGATTATTTACCATCATGGTCCTTTATAGATCAACATGCCTCTGAGGAGATTTCCAGGCAGCCTGTGAAGAGAGTTCAGGTTCTAGCCAAGAGCGAGTGCTCTAGGCATTAGTAAGCAGTGACTGTTAGTGTTTATTATACCACCTTCGTTTCTGAGAAAATGATGCGTCCCGAATCTTTTATTCGGACACAAAGGACACGTCACGTCAAAATTGTGGACAGCATGTAAAACATGTCAGTTCTTGTTCTCTCGTATGTTATAACAGCTATAAGTGTTGATCCCTCATCAGCCTCACTTTCTATCTGTCTTTTTTTGAAGGCTTGCATGTTTCTGAGAAAGTCTGGAATCTTTACCAGCTTAACTTCTGGCTCTAACACAGCGCTGACACTGGAGAGTCCTTCCAAAAAAAAAAAATCAACAATTGCCCCTTCTTTAAAACCTTTTTTAAAATTATTATTATTATTATTATTATTATTATTCACTGTTAAAAAGAGAACATTGATATAACGTTGTGATATTATTTCATCTCTTATATATTTATTTAATTATTATATAATTAATCAACATCTTCCGACCAATCAGAACTCATAAATTTGACAGTGCCGTTGTAAAAATGTCATTTGTGCGCCGTCTTGTATTTATTCCTGCTTAGAGTTTTGAAATATAACTTTTTGGTGTGGTAGAATTATTATTCTGTGATGGAGCGTGAGAAGATGGTTTATTTCGGGGCTTGTTTTGTTCCGTTGTCCCTCCTCGATACCGCAGTTTATTCTGGGCGTCTCAATAACATCTTATTCCCAGCTATAACACTCTGCGTCCCCTGGGTCAATTTAGGGTGCAGTCAGTAAATGGTTTTATTATCCTGTGTATCTACTACATTCAATTTGGCATTAAGCAAAAAAATATTTGTCTGAGAAAGAAAGTATAGATTTTCTACCCCACCAACCAAGACTGTACGAATGATCTTCATTCCCTTATTTATTTTCGGACATGTCCTGCTCATTAGCAGCCACTCTGTGCTCAGCGTGTTTAGAGAGGATGTGTGTGTCTGAAAACACGCGGGTCGATGCCGACTCTGGAATCCTGAGGACGTCCCCCGCTGTGGGTGCTTACTGTGGGATAGATCAAACACACCACTTATGAGTAACTGCTTCCCTTGTGCCTGCTTTCATCTACTCAGACTGCAGCCTCTAGTTCCTGTTTTAGCAGCTCTAATCATCCTCAAATGGAGTGTCACAGTGTGAGGGTTTAAAGCCTCGCTGTGCGTAATCCTCGACGCCGTTATCTCAGCCTGTAACCATACTATGCAGAATAGTAAACTTCCAGAAAGATTAAGTAGAACAGAAAAAAAAAAGGATAGCGGGACGTCCGT
Organism: Hemibagrus wyckioides; assembly: GCF_019097595.1. Lineage (NCBI taxonomy): Eukaryota > Metazoa > Chordata > Actinopteri > Siluriformes > Bagridae > Hemibagrus > Hemibagrus wyckioides. The sequence continues at coordinate 23,322,852 of NC_080714.1, read as the reverse complement.
CTGTGCCGTGACCTTTAAATGGCGAAATGCACCCGCAGAGCCAGACGCTCGCTCCGAGAACAGAAACAAAACGGCTTTCACTGAGCAAGACATACATCTAGTGGCGGATGATAGTATTACAACTACTTTAGGTATTTCTTTGTACGTTTATTCCTAATGCACTTAATTTCTGTTCAAGATATATGATGCTTTTCGTGTGTATTTTTGTCTAACCTTCTAGTCATGAAGTAAGAGGTAGTTGATGTTACATGTGATTATTTAGTACGAGAACCGTTAGGCAGAAGCACTGAGGCACTTACTGTCTTTACTCTGAGGCACATCGGTGAAAACATCCTGCAAAATGTTGTGTCCATCTCTTGCCTCTTTGATTTGCTGGACCACGTTTGTATAAATTGAAAGTCCTACTAGTTAACTGGACTATCCGTAGTAAGTGCTAGTGTACCGTGAGTGCAGGTGTTCCCCATCTTCTATTAGATTTAATCATCTGCCAATGCTCCCCCTATCATATAACAGCCAAAAACCAGGGAGACCAAAGCTGCCATTAGCTTCCTCGGAAACAAATGAAAGCAGCCAAGTGTATATCTTGAAGTTGCCCCTCATGCCGTATCACAGGACAGTGCGACATACTGAGAGAAAAGTTATCTGCCCTCTTTTGTTTACTTGGTAGAGCTCGCAGACCCGCTCATGTTTGGATAGTGTCAGAGCGAGTGTGCCATCACTAGGACACTTGTAATCCGATCGTAACAGGACTAGAAGCACAATCGGATTAAAAAAGTGTCATGTAAACACGTCAATCGGATGGAATTTGCCACAAAAATAGGGGTGGTTTAAACCATTTTTAGTCCGATCGACAGGACATGTAAAGACTTAATCGGATGGAATATGTTCCTGGAAAGTTCTGCGCATGTGCAATGTCGCAAGAATGACGTATGACGTACGGATGTTTTCGTGGACTGTGCGCATGTCAAAAGATCTAATCCGATTCTAATCATGTGTCATGTATTACTGTGTCATCTGATTACTTTACACTGCGTTCATGTAAACGCTGCGATCAGATTCGTCAATCTGATTGAATTCAGTCCGATCTGATTAAAAAGTGTCCATGTAAACGCACCTACTCATACCCAAATAGCACAGCTAAAGTTTTGCTTCCTGGAATTCGCATAATCAGTATTCAGACTAGTGATATCACAATGCTTTCACCACTAGCCAGCTGTGTTGATAAATATTCTGCAAATCATGCAAAATTGTAATAGAATTGGCGCAAGCCATTAAGAGGAAAGAGAAGACAACATGCTTGAGGAAAGAAGGTGTTAGCAGAGTGGAAAGAATCAAATTGTTGTTGATAGCAGTAGTTTTTCTTGTGCAAAAGAAATGGAAAGGTGACTGGAAATTGGCTAGTTTAGCAAAACAGTTTCCAACAGCAGGAAATCTGGTAACCAGACTTATGCGACAATAATTTATATTAGAGATTAAACAATGCTCAAGTGTTGTTTGAAAAAATGTTTTTTTTATTGATTAATTGCATCATTTTTATCTGGACACTAATCAGTTTCCATCTCCACATGTACAGAAAGAACGTGGGCAGTCGGAAGAGGAAGCTTCCTTCATCCAACTACAGTGCTCTGGCCAGTAAGCGGGAGGCGATAGAGAGCGAGCTGAGTCCAGCGGGTACGCCAGTCGCCGAGTCCGGAGACGTTATGGGCGGTGCCATCGACAGCCACACCTTTGAAAGCCTGAGCGAAGACGACACGTCCCTCTCACACCTCAAGTCTTCTATCACCAGTTACTTCGGCGCAGCGGGGCGGCTCACATGCGGCGAAAAATACCAGGTTCTGGCACGCAGGGTCACGCCAGAGGGCAAGGTGCAGTACCTGGTGGAATGGGAAGGCACCACGCCTTATTAAGAGTCACTTACCTGAGGGCAGGAGAATGGAGATGAGGTTCGTGATGGGGTTCTTCACTTCCAGGCCTGGGGAGTCACAGTGGTGTTGAATTCACGATTCCAAAAAAAATGATCAGTTGATTTGGACACGGATGGTCAGATCGTTTAAAGTGATGGAGTTCTGGAATACTGTGGCCTGTCAGGTTTGGGATTGAAGAACACTCGAGCAAACAGTCATAAAAAGTCACATCGCTTAAAGTAGTTCATCTTTTTTTTTTCTTTTTTCTTTTTTCTTTTTTTCCATTCTTTCTTTTTATGTTACACAAACATCTAAACAAGCGAGTTCCAAAATTCTAGTTTTCTAGTGCAATTATAGTTTTCTAAAGGCTCTTAGAAATATATATGGGATCACATATAGGTCGTGCACTTACCCCATGTCGGGTAACGGAGTGCGCTTTCTATTTTTTTGTCACAGTGTCCTGTTGACAGGGCACTATAAATAGCACAAAATCACTTGTCTGATTCAACCCGTTAACATTATAGTTGGTTTTTTTTTGGTCTCGTTTCAGTCGCACTTGTAGACTGGTTTAATTTCCATTCGAGGTCAGTGATCTAATACTGTATAGCCATGACACAAAAACATTTATAAAATGTTGACCCTCGAGGGCATAAAAGCATCGTCATTACAAATAGTGGACAACACGATGGCGCGTCACCTATTTTTATCAACTGGGATAATGCATGATGGCTTGTGGATGTGGAAACTTATAAACACGACTACGCCCCACCATCCCTTTAATGGCTACACCATTCACAGTAAAAAAAAAACCAAACTCCATCCATATTTAAGGGGTCAAAAGTGCCATTAGTCGTTCCTGTCAAGAATGTCCGTCTCTTCGGTTTGGCATGAACGGATAAATGACCCTCGTGAATGGACGTGCCGTGCATAAAGCTCATCTCTTCAGAGTGGAGCACAGCCTCAGATGCCGGGCACATACTCTACATGAAACCAGGGAGTGTTTACACGGAGTGCGGCTGTGCATCAGGCAGATACTCACTCCTCCGCCATCTGTCAATGCATTTTAATCTGCTGTGCAAATGTGAATCGTTTGGAATCAGCCACGTTGTCCACTATGTAAAAAACGCCATGATTTTCAATCACGTCATTATGTGACGGCGAGCAATCACGAAGGGAAAACGAACAGTACGTTAATAGCGTGTTCAGCCGCGCAGCACTTATTTATGCAGGTCTTCAATCGAACCAAGGAAATATTTGCGGATTTTTACTGACCCGGGTAGCTTTCCGTTTTCCCTTCGTTATTGTTATTGTTCATAATTCACGGCTTTTGCTCACAAATAGAAAGCTCCAACGAAAGGATCTGTGTGTGAACAGAGACTGCAATAAACTGTTACCCCTTAAACCTGCCTATTAACACCCTTGAAGTCTAGTCAGTGTACATATCCGTCTGCAGTTGAAAGCTTTGGCCGTCGTACGCCTATATACTCGTGTAGAACTTTAAAAATATATCTTGATATGTCGTATCACTTCCAAAGACTTTCTTCCTTATAGATCGCTTCAGTATAAAAATGTGTAGCCCTAATTTTTTTTAATCTGCCCCAAGTTTTCACACGACTGGAAATGTTAAGCTAGTTTTAAATCGAGTGTATCATATTAGTACCGTGAGTTTATTTGACATTCTTACAGTGTTAAAAAAGAAAAAAAAAAAAGAAAAAAAAAAAAAAAGAAATATACTTTATTATTTACCTGTATATAATTGGAAAAAAAAAAAGTTTAGCCCCCTTTATTGTATTGCACTATTAACTTGTTTTCTCAGCTATGCAACTATTATTGCTTAACTGATTTTGTCATATATTTTATAAATTGATCAGAAGAAAAGAAAAAACAAACTTTTATACAAAGCACTTACTTTGTGCATCTTATTGATTATATAAAAGAAAAACGTTTTATGGAACTATTTCCCCAAGTACAACCAATCCAGTGACATATTTCGAGCATAATACTCCAAAACTTTAACGCTATAGCTCATCACATTGAACTAATGCTAGGTAGTTCAGCTGCTGATTCTGAAGGGTTTGTTTGTTTTGTTTTTTTTTGTTTTTTATCTTGTGTTAAAGTCACACCGATTTTCATCTTGTGTTAAAGTTCCAGTAAAGAGCTGCTGTGGCTTATATAGCCGCCAAACACATCCACAAAGCTCCGTTTAAAGCCGTATTTCACGCCGCCTGTTCTGTGTGGGATCGCTGGAGTAGCAAGCCGAATCGCTCCGCTCTCCATTCAGAGAGAACTGCGAATAGCATCATCCCGCAAGCTTCCCAAATCTGATCTACTTCCACGCCATCCTGATGTGGCTGCGAGTAAAAAGCTAGTGAGAGAACAGTTCAGTGTTTCCTATGAATAACAGTGTTGTGGTGTAACATTGCTTTAAGCTGTCCGTAAACTTCTCTGCTTATATTCATCATATGTTAGATATTTAACATAGGTTTTTTTTTTTTTTTTGCAATATGTAATTATCGGTGTGTCACTCATCAACCATTCACTCCAGTTTTAAACAATAAAAAGCATTTTGTCAGAATGCATGATGTATTGATTCTTTCTTTTGTTTGTATTTTCTCTCCATTTCTTTTTCCCCTCTTTCTCTCTATCGTTTTTTTTCCCTTTCCTGTCTTTTTCTTCAGTTATTCTCTTCTCTTCTTCTCTTCTCTTCTCTTCTCTTCTCTTCTCTTCTCTTCTCTTCTCTTCTCTTCTCTCCCTTCCCCTCTTCTTTCCTTTCCCCCTTCCTTTCTCTTTTCTTCCCTTCCCCTCCCTTCCCTTCCACACATTTTCTCCTTTTCCTTCTTCCTTCCCCTCTTCGTTCCTCTCCCCCTTCCCTTTCTTTCCCCTCTTTCTTTCTCTTCCCTTCCCTTCCCTTCCCTTCCCCACTTTCTCTCCTTTTCCTTCTTCCTTCCCCTCTTCTTTCATTTCCCCCTTCCCTTTCTTTCCCCTCTTTCTTTTCCTTCCCTAATTTCTCTCCTTACTTTCTTCCTTCCCCTTAAACAATAAAAAGCATTTTGTCAGAATGCACAATGTATTGATTCTTTTTGTTTTTTTCTCTCCATTTCTTTTTTCTTTTCCTCTCTGACCAGTTTTTTTTCCTCCTTTCCTGTCTTTTTCCTCGGTTATTTTCTGCCTTCTCTTCTCTTCTCTTCTCTTCTCTTCTCTTCTCTTCTCTTCTCTTCTCTACCTCTCTCCTTTTCCTTCTTCCTTTCCCTTTTCTTTCCTTCCCTTTTCTCCATAACCGTTGTTTAATTTCATTTCCTTTCATTTCCTTTTCTATCCAATCTAAAATGAATTACTGACTGAATTTGGTAAATCTGATATCATGTAATAAAGGTACTGCACACTAGATGGCACTCACAGAGTCGATGGCAGTAGTAATGATCTAATCTGTATCTGACCACGGTTGTAACTAAACAACCAAAAAAGACAGTATCCTTCACACACACACACATACACACATTCTTTCCTCTATACACAAGTAATGTAATTCAGTGAATTTGAAAGACTCTCATCAATAGATAATGACCACCAGCCATTGGCTCGGCTAATTCATGGGTTGTATTCCAAAATGCTCCATTCTTCCAATCCAGCTCCGTTTCATTGTCTCTTGAATTGCTCTATACATCTAATCCAGGTCTGGTTCACTATCGCAGGCTGTATCCCAAATGAACACACTCCTAATCCATGCTGTTTCAGCTTCCCTGGGCAGAATCCCGCATGGTTTGACTCCACACATTCTGTGTGTTGAATTTATCTTTAGATTTGTTTACCCACAGCTGTATACAGATGCCCATAATAAGTCGTCGTATTTGGACGATTTCTGGTCTGGGCTGTGTTCCAAAAATAAAAATAAATAAAAATTTCTCCATACTCCTAATCCATGTCTGAACCTTTGAGTTCTCCTTAGAACCACTGATTTCCTAAGAAGAGATCGGTGGCATTGTTAAATCAGTGGCTCTATACCGAAAAGGCATTGAGGGAAGACTGCAACGAGGAAGCGGAAAAGCTGAAGCTACTCTCCTGTAATCCATTAATCTAATTAAGCCGCTGAATGGCGTTCGGACACTGTAACTGCTGTGCACTTTGTAATCCATGCTAGTCCCGTAGACAAGACTCGGTCTGCCTCCTGACAGCCTGAAAAGTCTCGGTATTTCACAAGTTTTTATGGCTGCAGGCTAGGTGTCAGTTTGCTTTGGCATGGAGAGAGAGAGAGAAAGAGCTCTTGCTGTTTTGCTGCTGACTCTGACCTACTAAAGAAGCACAAGAACCAAAGTACCCAAAGAAAGTGTCAACAAGATGAAGAAGTAGAAGAAGACGCACCACGATGGATAGAGCGATGACCCGTTGTCACTACCAGGGCTGGATGAAAGTGATTGGTACGTCTTGACCTGACATCTCAGCAGAGGGAAGTGTGTTTTATTTAAATCTCTAATCATGTTGTGAATTGAAGTCTCGAATCGACTCGAAGGTTATCTGTACAATATGTTTGTGTCCAGGAGTGTTGGGGAATAGCTAGCTACAAGTTGTGTGGGTACTAGTATAAGTATATTTCGGCTTTTTACATATAGAGTTCAACATTGTTTGGCACCGAGTTTCATTCATCATTAGTCTGGAGAATACCAGGATCACACCTCAGCTGACGTTAGTAGGTAACGTCAGCTTTATCATCAGATGTATGCTTGTGCTTTGCAGATATGACCGGCTCATCGGTGCACTGGATATCTTGCGGACAGCCGCTAATGGAGCCAGGTAGCTGGAAGGTGAAGCTTTGCCTGCTGACCAAGTGTGAGCTGGTGCTATTTGACAAAGCTGAGGTGAGTGAGTGCTTCCATTAAAGTAGAAGACTCAGGTTCAGGAGCAGTAATGAACTTCTGAGGACTAGCACTGAGCTGGTGATCATATCGAGTCTGAAGATCATGTGCATTGTTTGATGTGAGTGAACCTTCGAAGTTCACTTCCAGAACAAAAATCTACAAATAATTTACTCATCCCCTTTTCATCCAAGATGTTCATGTCTTCCTTTCTTCAGATGTAGCCACCAGTGGTTACTAGTGTGGAGAAGGAGGTCCGCGCCGAAGTTGTTGCACACATTCGAGAGCTAGTGCTGGACGAGCTTTTGTGGTTAAAAAGGATACGATTTTTAACAATTTTTTCTAAGAAAATGACCGATGCTTTGGCTAGATAAGACCCCTCTTCCTCTGCTGGGATGGTTTAGAGCCATTTGAAGCTGCATTTTGGAAGTTCAGACTCATGGGCACCATAGAAGTCCACTATATGGAGAAAAAATCCTGAACTATTTTCCTCAAAAAAACATCATTTCTTTACGACTGTAGAAAGAAAGACATGAACATCTTGGATGACAAGGGGGTGAGGAAAATATTTGTAAAATGACTGACCTGATTTTGGGAAATCATCTGAATACAATCCCATAGAATGTTAGAAGATTCTTTGCAAAAAACGACACTAGCTGGATTTGAAATAGGGTACAAATTGACAGGAACCCTGGTAGAACGCTTACATGACATCTTTGGTAGCAGTTATAACATCTTGGAAGCAGTTATAACATTTGAGCACTTTAAAGCTTTAGTACCAGAACGTTAAACACTGCTCTGGATGCTGATGCCTCTGCAGAGCATACAGAACATGTGATCCTTTTGTTCTCTAGGGGGCAGCAGATATCAAGACAGCAGATCACCAAACCAAGAGCTTCTCCATGAGAAAGTGATGTTTGTGTCACACCTAATCTGACTACTTACCCTGTCCACAGGTCAGTTGGTTGCCCCTGGGAGAGCGACGAGCTGAGTCGTGCACTATGTGGCTCCTGAGACACAACATCAGCGCTCCTGTGAATCAGCAGCTCTATGAGGATAAAAGCACCCAGACACCAAACAGCAGTGAGTGCATGAAGCAAACACTTGAATACGTCTCGCACTTTTCCTGCATTCCAAAGACGTAATCCACATGAACCTCAAACACCACAGCTGTGTGTAACTAGGGGGGTTACTAATCATAAATGTCATCTCAAAGCTCCAGGGTGTTTTCCCCAGTCATGTGCTTTGGTTGCCTGGAAACCTAACTGTTGATAGCTAACATAATGTAATAAAGTATGGCGAGCTAGTTAACTGATTAAGCCCTAGCTAGTTAAGTTGTTTTTATAAGTAAATGTCTGATATTGCGATTTGCGTCCTCAACAGAAAGTGAGCTAGTCATTGGCCAAAGTGATTTTAGGATTTAGTCTTTAACATTACAGATATCTTTACAGCACCATGAACTGAATTATACACATCAATCACACAGCTGGTAGCATATCTTTCAAAACCCTGATTTTTGTAGGAGAGGAAAAATAATGCAGATGACTGGAAGCTTACTGATCCTACTCCTCTATCGCTGATCCTACTCCTCTATCGCTGATCCTACTCCTCTATCGCTGGTCCTACTCCTCTATCGCTGGTCCTACTCCTCTATCGCTGATCCTACTCCTCTATCGCTGATCCTACTCCTCTGTCGCTGATCCTACTCCTCTATCGCTGATCCTACTCCTCTATCGCTGGTCCTACTCCTCTATCGCTGGTCCTACTCCTCTATCGCTGGTCCTACTCCTCTATCGCTGGTCCTACTCCTCTATCGCTGGTCCTACTCCTCTATCGCTGGGCCTACTCCTCTATCGCTGATCCTACTCCTCTATCGCTGATCCTACTCCTCTATCGCTGATCCTACTCCTCTTTCGCTGATCCTACTCCTCTATCGCTGATCCTACTCCTCTATCGCTGATCCTACTCCTCTTTCGCTGGTCCTACTCCTCTATCGCTGGTCCTACTCCTCTATCGCTGGTCCTACTCCTCTATCGCTGGTCCTACTCCTCTGTCGCTGGTCCTACTCCTCTGTCGCTGATCCTACTCCTCTGTCGCTGATCCTACTCCTCTGTCGCTGGTCCTACTCCTCTGTCGCTGGTCCTACTCCTCTGTCGCTGGTCCTACTCCTCTGTCGCTGGTCCTACTCCTCTATCGCTGGTCCTACTCCTCTATCGCTGGTCCTACTCCTCTGTCGCTGGTCCTACTCCTCTGTCGCTGGTCCTACTCCTCTGTCGCTGATCCTACTCCTCTATCGCTGGTCCTACTCCTCTGTCGCTGGTCCTACTCCTCTGTCGCTGATCCTACTCCTCTATCGCTGGTCCTACTCCTCTATCGTTGATCCTACTCACACACACTGACTCATTCATTCACTCACTCACTCACTCATTCACTCACTCACTCACTCACTCACTCAACTCACTCACCCACCCAACCACCCACTTACTCACACACTCACTTACTCACTCACCAACTCACACACACACACACACACACACTCACTCACTCACCCAACCACCCACTTACTCACACACTCAGTCACTTACTCACTCACCAACTCACACACACACACACTCATTCACTCACTCATTCACTCACTCACTCACTCACTCACTCACCCAACCACCCACTCACTCACTCACTCACTCACTCACTCACCCATTTATCCATGTTTTTTAAAATTTGTTTAGTTATTTTTTCACTCACTCATTCATTCAATTATTCATTCATTCATTCATGTGTTTATTTACTCATGTATTTTTTAACCCATGCACTCACTCACTCACTCACTCACTAAGTCATTCATTCATTCATTTACATATTTATTTATTTATTTATTTACTTACCTGCTTGCTTGTTTGTTCGTTCGAATAAGGAACGAACGTTCATTCACTCACTCACTCACATACATTATGAATGGTTCATTTTTTTTAAATCTTTCCACATCTTTGCTTGCGCTATAATATGAAAGCTACCAACCAGAGAGGATGAGTAGGATGTCACATGCTTCTCATGAGACACATGAAGCCAGCCAAGCGAAACTGTTGCTTATACTGCATCCCAGGGCAGTGTAACATGCTTCCTGCCCTCTTCCACATACATGAGCTCAGAGATGCACATGATTCACTAGAGTCACTGTGATTGAGAGGGCACAGACAGCATGGCATCTCTTTCACTAAAAGAGCACAGGGAATATTTTTCAGTCACAGATGGCTGTGGCTTCGCTGTGATTCGAACTTGCAACCTCCATATAATGACGTGTTACTCAGAATCCTGGAAAATGTGACCTCTTTTACTCACATAATCACGTATGAGCTTTTTCCCATAACGCTGATGTCCATCTCGAAATATATTTGTTTTGAGCAATGCAGGGTGTGCAAATGATCTAGTAGGCTGGAACACTTGGTGTACACTTAGAGACACTCAATAGAGTGTGTATAGAGCTTCCAGACAAAGCGAATGCTCTGGTGCTTTCTCTTTGTCCAGTTTAACCTCCAGCAGACCTCAGAGCACTAATCTGCAGTGGGTGGAATAATCACAATGCTGTCACAGGGTGGCTTTGTTTAAAAACCATCTCTGACTGCGCTGTTTCTCCGACTCCACAGAAAATTTAGTCTACTGCGAACAATTCATGATCCATGCTCTGGCACTCTGTAGGAATAGACTTCAAGTTGAACACCAAAATGAATGAGTCTGTGTATGTGTCCAGTTAATTTATTAGCCTGATGAGAGACTGTGAGCGATAGGGACTGATGATCCAAACTGTAGATTAAATAGATTAAATTTGGACATTCACCTCTTATAGTGGATACACAAATTGTAAGAATTCAGTAAAATAATTTATAAAAACAAAAGAAAAGGATGTCAAGAAGCGAACGTCAAAAATCTTAAATTTAGTGTTTTACTGTTAGTTGTTTAAGGAACTTGTTATAAAATGATCAGGTTTGCTTCATTTTAAAGCAGCGATATGTAATTTTAGAGCCCTTTGTGACCTGCAAGGCAAATTACATAAAAACAGAAAAACACAAAAAACAATACAAAAAAAACAGGCAGTAAACATTTACCGTTCCTTCAGCAACATCCCCTTCTATTGATTCTACTTCCTCTGGGGGTGGAGCTAATTTCTGGGCCAGAAAAAAAAGTCAACAGATTCTTGAAAGTAGCCTGATTCAATGAATGTTATATTGCAACCCCCCCTCCCCCCCCCCACACACATATATATATATATATATATATATATTTAGATGTCTTTCAGATTATGATTCATATAGGTCTATTTTTAAATGTTACAAATGGCTGCTTTAATGCATTAATGAACTAGTAATGAGGCACATCATCTACTACACTGCACTACATTTAAACAAAGTTTTCCTGTCCAAAAAGTCAAGTCAAGTGTGTGACCTTGAATTTTGATGCACAACGATCCCCCCACCTGCTTTGGTTAAAGATCGAGCCTTGCTTGTAATTTTGGTTAGTTCTGGCTGAGCATTATTGCCTGATGTCCAGGTTTAAGAGGTTGGGGATGAAGCACACAAAATGGGAATCTGATCTGCCCTTTTTTTTTTTAACGATCTCCCCAAGCCAGGCTCTAATGCTCTTAGACACTGGAGCTCTTAGTGATTTTATTTTATGAAAGCCATTTGCCGGCTCTCGGTAATGATTTGATGCGCACGCAGGTCAGGCAACGATTCTGAGTAGATGTTGAGGCAACAGTCTGTTAGAGAGACGGCACAAAAGTATGACAGAGAGCGATCTAGGGAGGAAAGGAGGGAGGTAGGGAAGGAGGGAGGGAGGGAGGCAGGGAAAGTAAGGGGGGGAAAAAAAAAAAGAAGAGGCAGGAACCGAGTAGGAGGGAGGTAGACAGAGATAGAGAGAAAGCCAAGCGCTGTGTCTTTAAGAGTGCTGGAGCGAGGTTCAGAAAAGAGAGGGCCCCCGAGAAGCCGCGACGGCCGGCCTCGTCCCAATCCACTCCACTGTTAACTGTCAGGCGCAGCAGCTCAGTCAGCGCAGCATACAGACAGCACGCGACCTGTGTGGATAAACAGGCTTCTCGGATCACCGAACTTCTCCAGCACTATGTCTGATTTTGATTTCACACTGCTTTGAAGTTATGGAGCTGGACGACGCGGCTGTGCTGGACACCCACCATGGTAAGAGGAGAAATGTGGAATCACTTTTAACAAGGCCAGTGAACTGTTCAGAAGCAGGCAACGATGTGCGGTGGACTGTGTGTGTGTGTGTGTGTGTGTGTGTGTGTATGGGGCTTTCAGGTCTGTAAAAGAGATCACTGGCGCAGCTAAGCCTTGTTCTTCTCATGTGAGTTTCTTTTGTGTTGAACATAGTAACACTAGTTGGCCATATGGAATGTGTGTAATTACATCCTGCTCCTTGGTGAGTTTTTTCTGATATGTAAGAAAGACTCAGGACATGATGGAACACTTGGGAAAAAAAACCCCACAGAGAACATTTTCCTTATTCTCAGTACTGGAAGAGCGGGTTATGTTCTAACCGTGCACTACATGCTCCCTAAAAAAAAACAAAAAAAACTTGCCAGATCCTTGTGTTTATGTGAGGAGAGCCCTAAGCATGGGTCAGCATGTGGAAAAACTGTCCTGTCAGGGTATTAAAGACATGATAATTGAATAAATGTCCATGATAATTGATATATTTTTTATATCAGGATCATTAACATAACATTAAAATAGTTTTTTTACCAGCAGATGACACAGGTTAATATGTTTTTAACAATATTTTTTTAAAAAGTTTCAGCATTGGCACAAAAAACGTAACGATTTTAGCCCTTTACTGTGCTTTAATGCTAGTGTTTAAGATAGATAAAAACAAACAGAAAGAAAACTTAGCGGCTGAGTTAGTGCTGTAAAAGTGGCTGAGCTGCGTTAGAACACTCTTTAGTTGTTTTCAACTTTGTGAGCTTTGCCTTTTGTGGGAGTCTTTTTATTTATGAGCAAACTTAGTAATTTATGGATGATGTATAGATCATAAACCTATTAGTCATGTGGATGTGGTAGCTTAGTGGTTAAGGTGTTGGACTATTGACCAGAAGGTTGCGAGTTGAAATCCCAGCACTGCCACTGCTGGACCTTTGAGCAAGGCCCTTGCTCAGTTGTACAAAATGAGATAAAATGTAAGTCTGGATAAGTTCGGCTGCCTAATGCCTAGAAATGTAAATGTCATAGATGAAGCTTTTATAAATATGTCAGAGGTTTGCTATACAAAGGAACGGGAGACATTAATACATTGTCATTACATCATCTTGTTGGCTCTTCAAATTCTTTCTCTTTCTGTATGATGCACCGTTCAGAGATGAGAGACACTGTGTTTGGTCACGCAATAGAAGCGTGACATCCTTTCATTTAACATGACACAGTGAATCATTCAGCTCTTTTGTGTCGCACGGTGACGCAGGAAAGGTCAGTCTGGTGACAGTCATGAGCACAAACCAACACTGACCAAATCAAACCATCCAAACACTTACTGAAGATCCTCAGCTGATATTCCAACAATTCCCCTTTATATGTCCAGTCAGACTTTTTGACACGTTCTCTAGTAATGTAGCGGCTTTAGCATTGTATGGCTTTAAGTTTCGTGTGTATGTGTATATATATATATATATATATATATATATATATATAGACACACACACTCAATCTTAAAAAGCTTTATTTGATTAAATAACTGAGTGAACATACTCCAGTCTTTTTCTGACTTTACATCATCCTGAAAACACCGGATGCTGCATGAGGAGAGGTGGTCTGTCTAAAAGTCAGTGAGAAGGTAGCGAGGGTGTTGAAAGACTCTTCATGAAGATTATAATCCCAGACGGACGATTCAGAAACGTCCGTAATCCCGGTGAAATAGAGAACGGAGATGAGCGGAGTGCTAGTATAATATCAGCCGGCACTTTGCTTACCCTCTTCTGTCCTGCCTCTCATGTGGCACTTTTAACGGTGCTTGGTTTGATCAGGGTAGAAGATTATACTGAAATCCAGCAGAGGTGGTTGCATTGCACATACTGTGTGGATGTCTTATTAAACTGGTGAAAGGCTTCAGTGCGGATCATTACAGGGCCTCTACTGAAAGGGCGCGATGAGATGAGACACTTTGTAAAATGGTCATGTTAAATTGCACGGCCGGCGTTCGGGCCGTCCAGCGGTTTTGCTCGATATTCAACAGCACTGGATGGAAGGGATACCGTTCAATTCATGCTGAAATAAGAGCTGAAAGCCAAGATTGGTGTTATTTATTTATTTACTTCAGAGGGTATGAGTCGTTCAGTCTGGGCACTTAAATGCAATGAAGTTTATTGTCACACTTTTCTAACAATGAGTCGGTCAGGTAGGAAATACGGTGCAGCCGGAGCTATGATTTTACAGATTCTTTAAAATCTTGTGCTGAAATGACCTTCAGTCAGTGACCTGCTAATAAGTTTTGAGCTGAAATATAAGAAATAAACAAAGTGTTAGGTCTTCTACTGTAACGTGTTATTTAAACCCACTGACTCTGGTTAGGTGGGGAGGGAAAACCACCCATGAAATCATATGCTTGGAAACGTGTAGGTTGGATGGTAGTTATTTAGTTGTAGGTGGGGTAAAGAGTTACCGTCTCCTTACAGTGAAACTCTTGTTAAAAGCATCAGACTACAGACAAAAAGGCTACATTCAACTGAATGTAATATCTAAAAAAAAAAAAAATGTCAAAGGTCCGGTTTTACTTTCCAACTTATGGTCAAGCTTTGTTCCATTTTTATTTATTATTAAAATCTAAATTTGACATGTATACAGGCGAAAAAAAATACAATACATTTTTAGCAAAGGTTAAAATACATTTAGTAAAATATCGAAAAATGCTACACAGTAGTAGAAATTATGTGGAGATGTTTAGCGGAAGAAAAATTCTTTAACATGATACTCCTGACTGCATTGAAATAAACAGAAAAAGAAAATCAGGATAGAGCGAGGGAGAGATGAATAGAGGATGGTTTCGATAACATTTCGACTTCCTTCCTCGGTATCGTTTTTTTTATTGTATTGGGACTCAGTACATTTAATCTGTCAAGTAAACAGATATACAGCCCCTTTCTGAGAGATTTGGAAACGATCCGAAAAATGTTAAAAAATGTACTTTTTATCCGATTATTGTTAGGTTTAACGTTAGTCTTTCTTTATCACTTGGGTTTCAGCAGCTAAAACAGTCGGTCCTTCATGAACCTTTTGTTAGGTTCTCTATCTTGAAGATAATTAGACAAGCTTGTTGTGTTACCCAGCAACGGGAAAGTCCTCTGAAGACTCCCATGTTGAAAAACGTGGTCATAAGCGTGACCTCGGACCGTTAGAAAGCGCTGACGCTGGAGACTTCGTCCATAAACGCTTACAGAAAACTTCTCCATATCAGTAATTATGCTTCTGCTTGAAATCCGTTTCTATTGAGGTGCCTGTAAATGAGCTGTTACTATAGAAACGATTACATATTAGAACTAGAAAATGTAGGGAAGTATTTCTGACCAATCAGGGTTGAGAAATATTCTGCTGTATTAGTGTGTCATTTCATGGGGTTAAATATTCACATCTGCAGTTTAGTGTTGCACAAATATTACACAAAAGCATCCACTTCTTGTGTGTATGTGTGTGTGTGTGTGTAAGCATAATTTCGCACTTTATCCGTGATGTCATTACTGTGCACTTTATTGTGCACTTTTGTCTCTTGCTCTCTACTGAAAAGGGATTATGAAACATTACTGATTCCTAAAGCGACAGCCTGTTCTTTATCCAGCAGATAAATGATCTTCACTCAGAGGATTAAGTGATGATCACATGGCTGTGTTTCCTGTATGCATTCGCTCTGTGGTACTTCTCCATCTTTAAAGCCACTGTCATATCTTCCAGCATGGTCCATCTTTATATTCGGTCTGTATCGAGAATTCAAATTTCGGAGGCTGATTCCATCCATCCATCCATTCGTCCATCCATCCATCCATCCATCCATCGGTTTGCACACCCTAACTTTAAAGTTTGATTCTGTATTTAAATTGTATACTTCTGTACATGGATGTTTTGTATGGATTAATACACAAAAATCACAGAATGGAAGCAATTACATCCTAAAGCAATTTATTTCCTCATTTTTTGCAAATCTTTAAATTATTACTTACTCCTCAACACTTTGGAGAGAGAGAGGGAGAGAAAGAAATAGAGAGAGAGGGAGTAGTCAGGGACACAAATGTCCTACACATGTCAATAAAATAAAACAAAATCAACCTACTGTATCCTACTGTACTCGGGGGGTTAATAGATGAATGAATTAAGGACTAATCACAAAACAAGTGCACACATTAAGGGAACAAACCAATAACAGGACAAGGGACGGAGACGGGGCAAAAACCATAACAAATTAAAGCAGATAGTTAGACGAAGAACAAGCACAAATAACATTCACTGAGCTTAGAACCCATGGATGGATTGCATGATGATTGCCCTTAAACATATTAAATATATTTTCATCCCTTTCTCCAGCTCTGTAAAAGATCATTCATTCCTGTTTCGGGTTTTGTGAGAGTTGTTGTTTCTGATTCCCGTATAGTCCTGACGTGAGGGCTTACACTAAACTGCCCGACAGTTCATACCTGACACTTTCAAGCTAATTAACTACAGCAAACTTTTGAGCTTAGTAATAAAGCTATCTGCTGACTCGAGTGCACAATATTTACACTATATGATGTGACAGAAAGTAACCTTGGAACGAATTCTGTCTTGTGTGAAATGCAGTTAAATTCAGAGTATAAACGTTTGCTTCAGAATACAAATACTGAATATTAGAAATGCGAATAATTGAGAGGAGACAAGAAGAAAGGCCATTATTAACGTTTACATTATTTACTGTCCAGAGGCACTGGTGGCTCAGTGGTAGGTTTCATGTGGAAGGCCCGGGTTCGATTCCCAGCCAGTGCCCGACCCCAGCCACTGGATGTAGTGCCGGTCCCAAGCCCGGCTAAAATGGGAGGGTTGCGTCAGGAAGGGCATCCGGCGTAAAACCTGTGCCAAGTTGTTGTGCGGACCAGTTGGTCCACTGTGGTGACCCCTCACACACGTAGGGAGCAGCCGAAAGATCAACAACAAACTGTCCAGTGTCATTCGAATGAGGATGAGGTTCCCTTCTGAGCCTGGTTCCTCTCAAGGTTTCTTCCTCATATCATCTCAGGAAGCTTTTCCTCACCAGACGTCAGGGATAAATAGTAACTTTATCATTTTTTCTACATTTCTGTAAAGCTGCTTTGAGACATGTCCATTGTTAAAAGCGCTATCCGATTAAACTGAATTGAATTGGGAAATTTTGTTTTGATATAAAGTCTTAAAATAGTGTCTGAATCCAAAAGGCCATGAATTCATGAACAGAACATCAGGGTTAAAGGTCAGTGACGAGCCGTCCCTCTCAGCCTGTGACATTTAAGACTGAAATTCCGTCTCGCGCGGGCGTTTTTTGCTCCAGCTGTGTGTCACAGTGCTGCCGCTCCTCTGACCTCATCCACGGCACACGGGGTATCTTTGTGTGTGTCTCAGCAGATGGGATTCAAATCCCAGAGCTCCGTCCGCTCCCTCTCTGCTTTGGAGGACTCGGAGCAGGATGTTTAGGCTAGTGCGCGGTACAGCTGGTCGCTGTTTCATGGTCCGCCGACTGCGTGATCACTTCATCCACGTCTTCACGACCACGAAAGACAAAAGAGTGGTGTGGAAAAAGCGCTGACTCTTCGTTCTGCTCTCTCCACGCTCTTAGCACGTAGGTAACCTTTAGAGAAGAAGCAGACCAAGGCTGGGATTCAGTGATGGTCAAATCTGAGGTGTTGTATCATGTTTTAGGAAAATAATCAGACGTCATGAGACGTGAAGTTAATGATGCTTTAATTTGCCAGTGATTATCATTTTCATTTATTAAACAACAATGTTAAACTTCGTATTCACTTATATGGACATTTAATGTTGCGAGACCTTCACAAAACACGTTTGTTACTGCTATTACTCCTCTTAATGCAGCTAGAAGCAGTTGTTTCCTTATAAGCCTCTCTTTTGTCCTTATTATTGTTTTTTTTTAATGCTACTACTACTACTAATAATAATTAATAAATAAATCTGCACTTACACTAGCCCTTACACCTCTACTCTGTGCACCATCCTCCTCAAACAGCCGATCAAAACTCATGTATAGTTGCACTACTTATATTCTCTTCATGTGTCGTTTTCTTGTGTTTCTTCACTGGTAAGTTGCTTTGGATGAAAGGCGTCTTTTCATGCAGAAAGTGCAAATTCATCTCTCTGCAGTTCCAAACAGCTGACACTGGAGAATCCTTCCATAAACGTCAAAACAAGCATGTTAGAGAAAGATTAAGATGAACAATTTATTATTGATGTACTACTACTACTACTACTAATAATAATAATAATAATAACAGGATGTGGTAGCTTAGTGGTTAAGGTGCTGGAATGTTGTGAATTCCAATCCCAGGTCCACCAAGCTGCCACTTTTAGTCCCTTGAGCAATTACTCGGTTGTATAAAATGAGATAAAAAGTAAGTATAATTTAATTTATATTATAATATAAATATAAATTATATTTATAATTTATATACAGTGACTTTTTTATAATTTATATACAGTGACTTTCTTCAGCTCAAAGACAAAGTTTCCAAAGACAAGTTTACATCCCAAGCTGGTAGAAATAGGTAAGAACGGTAAGAAAGTACTGAAGAAATAAATGTATTGGTTCTAGTCTTAGATTATGTATTATATTACATATCCCTGTCTAAGTTAAATAGAAATGATAACTTTTAGTATTAGATCAAGGGCATTTCTTTATAACCCTGTCATTTAGCTTGTAGCTGGAACTCAAAACACAAAATGAATCCCACACTTTCTGAGAACTCAGCACTTCTGTACTATGGTTTTTTCACGGTTCAGTTAGATTGTATGTCTGTTGATCTGTTGTCTGTTGAACCGCAAGTCATTGAAGCCTCCTAACTGTTGCTAGGATGCTTGGTGCCCTGGGCTTTTAGCACCGTGGAAACTTTGTTTTGGCTGTTGTGCATTTGTGCGCTACGTTAGACTGATGAATGGCTTTAATTCTCCCTGATGTGAAACAGATGCCACCTGTTTTTGCTTCCAGAAGACATGCAAGATGTTTCTTGCTGTGTCGGGTTTTGAAGTATTGATGAAATGAGCTATTAGGACAGACGGTTTGTCATATTGCTGTGTATTTTACAAGCATTTGTATAAAAAGAAAAAGAAAGAAAGAAATTTGTGAGAAGCTTGCTCCAAATGATCTCCACTGCTTGTACCGCATGATGTAGTGGTTCAGGTCCATTAAAAACAGCAGTGATGTAGCTATTAACCCGTTTAAACAGTCCTGTTGACATGGTAGTTCCCCTGTAATGCATTAAGGGATGTTTCTACAATTAAATACTCAAGTTCAGACCTACAATCCATTGCAGGTTTAGTTTGTTTTTACAGAATTTATTTGTAAAAGAAATTGTGACATTAGTTAATAGATTAGATTAGTTAATCAAATTAGATTGTTGATATGGCAAAAAAAAAAGACAGTATACACACCATACTGTACACTGATCAGGCATAACATTATGAGCACTGATAGGTGAGGTGAAGAACACTGATGATCTCCTCATCATGGCACCTTTTAGTGGGTAGGATATATCAGGTAGCAAGTGAACATTTTGTCCTCAAAGTTGATGTGTTAGAAGCAGGAAAAATGGGCAAGCGTAAGGATTTGAGCGAGTTTGACAAGGGTCAAATTGTGATGGAAGGAACAGTGGTAGACTGACGAAAGAGTCATGGGCGGCCAAGGCTCACTGATGCACGTGGGGAGTGAAGGCTGGCCCGTGTGATCCGATCCAACAGACGAGCTACTGTTGCTCAAATTGCTAAAGAAATTAATGCTGGTTCTGATAGAAGGGTGTCAGAATACACAGTGCATTGCAGTTTGTTATGTTTTGGCAGCAAATGGGGGACCAACACAATATTAGGCAGGTGGTCATAATGTTATGCCTGGTCGGTGTATGTTATAATATATAGTAGACCACTATAGGTTTTCCAGGTGAAAAAACAATTGGGCCATTATTGTCCATGATATTACTTGAGTACCATAAGGTTATTATATCACAGTATCAACATGTTATTATATTCCCTGGCTCTTGTTTTCTTATACAAGAAAATAATCATTATTTTTTAGAAGCTGTAGTGACACTTGTAAAACCTGAAACAGGAAGTAACATGACATGCTGAATCAATCCAATCAAGTTATTTGATACCTAGACCTGAGAACCAATCACTTTCACACATGACTTATTCTGCACCAAAATGTACTTGGAGAGAATCCCAGACCATGCGGGCCAGAGATCAGTTTCCTAGATTAAACCCAGATTCAAAAACAGCTTCTACATTCGACTAAACATGCCAAACTCCCAGCACAACCTGCCTGTGAAAATGACCATAAATAGTGCTACAGCTACAGACATCCTTAGCGTAAAGTAAACAGTAACACTGTAGCTGCATTCTTACAATAAAATGTTAACTATTTTAAGGTGACATTAGATAGGTGAACATAGTTGCATGCTTACTGTACATGCATAGTTACGAACAAACATACTTAGTAACTGGCATACATTATTAAGTAGGCACTGTCAGTTACTAAGAAGTTCACTGGTAAGTTACCAAGGAGTCACTATGTCAGTGATTAACCCCTTACTCTCTGACCTAGTGACTCCTTATTAACTGACATAGTAACTACTTAGTAACTAAACTAGTGACTCCTTACTAACTGACAAAGTGACTCTTTAGTAACTGACATAGTGACTCCTTAATAAATGTCATGGTGAATCTTTAGTAACTGACATAGTGACTCCTTAATAAATATCATGGTGAATCTTTAGTAACTGACGTAATGTCTTCTTAGCAACTTGCATAGTAACTCTTTAGTAACTGTCATAGTAACTACTTAGTAACTGATATAGTGACTCCTCAGTAACTGGCATAGTAACTTCTTAGTAACTAACATAATAACTCTTCAGTAACTGACAATGTCTCCTCAGTAACTGACATAGAGACCCCTTAGTAAGTGACAGTAACTCCTTATTAAGTGACATAGTGGCTTCTTAGTAACACCCAAAGTAACTTCTAAGTAACTGACATTGTAACACCTCAGTAACTGGTACAGTAACTTCTCAGTAACTGACATAGTGACTCTTTAGTAACGTATATAGTAACTCCTTAGTAACTGACATAGTGACTCTAGTAACTGGCATAGTATCTTCTTAGTAACTAACATAATAACTGACATAATGTCTCCTCAGTAACTGACATAGAGACTCCTTAGTAAGTGACACAGTAACTACTTATTAAGTGACATAGTGGCTTCTTAGCAACAGCCAGGGTAACTTCTAGATAACTGACACTGAGACTCTTTAGTAACTGACAGTGACTCCTTACTAACTGACAAAGTGACTCTTTAGTAAATGACAGTGACTCCTTAGTAATTGAGGTAGTAACTCCTTAATCTCTGACATAGCAACTTCTCAGTAACTGACATAGAAACTCCTTAATAACTGATATAGTAACTTTTTTTAGTAACTGACTTGGTGACTCCTTAGCAATAGCGATTTTTTTAAATAACGGACACAATGCCTCCTCAGTAACTGACATAGTGCCTCCTCAGTAACTGACATAGTGCCTCCTCAGTTACTGACATAGTGCCTCCTCAGTAACTGACATAGTGACTCTACTAACTGACATAGTGCCTCCTCAGTAACTGACATAGTGACTCATTACTAACTGACAGTGTCTCCTCAGTAACTGACATAGTGACTCATTACTAACTGACATAGTGACTCATTACTAACTGACAGTGTCTCCTCAGTAACTGACATAGTGACTCATTACTAACTGACATAGTGACTCATTACTAACTGACAGTGTCTCCTCAGTAACTGACATAGTGACTCACTACTAACTGACATAGTGCCTCCTCAGTAACTGACATAGTGCCTCATTACTAACTGACATAGTGCCTCATTACTAACTGACATAGTGCCTCATTACTAACTGACATAGTGACTCATTACTAACTGACATAGTGCCTCCTCAGTAACTGACATAGTGACTCACTACTAACTGACATAGTGCCTCCTCAGTAACTGACATAGTGCCTCATTACTAACTGACATAGTGCCTCATTACTAACCGACATAGTGCCTCATTACTAACTGACATAGTGACTCATTACTAACTGACATAGTGCCTCCTCAGTAACTGACATAGTGACTCATTACTAACTGACATAGTGCCTCCTCAGTAACTGACATAGTGACTCATTACTAACTGACATAGTGACTCCTCAGTAACTGACATAGTGACTCATTACTAACTGACATAGTGACTCATTACTAACTGACATACTCATTACTAACTGACATAGTGACTCATTACTAACTGACATAGTGCCTCCTCAGTAACTGACATAGTGACTCATTACTAACTGACATAGTGACTCATTACTAACTGACATAGTGACTCCTCAGTAACTGACATAGTGACTCATTACTAACTGACATAGTGACTCATTACTAACTGACATACTCATTACTAACTGACATAGTGCCTCCTCAGTAACTGACATAGTGACTCATTACTAACTGACATAGTGACTCCTCAGTAACTGACATAGTGACTCATTACTAACTGACATAGTGACTCATTACTAACTCATTACTAACTGACATAGTGCCTCATTACTAACTGACATAGTGACTCCTCAGTAACTGACATAGTGACTCATTACTAACTGACAGTGCTTTATTACTAACTGACATAGTGCCTCATTACTGACACAGTAACGTGACTGATAATAGGAACATTAACTGCAGTTAAAAAATAGTTCGAACACGTGTGTGTGTTTGTGTGTGTGTGTGTGTGTGTGTGTATGAGCTGTTGCTAGGTACACTTTTATAATGAATTATACAGTGTAAGTGTTGGTATGAAATGCTGGTACCAGAAAAAAACTCCACTTTGGGGTGGATTATATTTCTATAACAGAACAGCGAGCCATGTTATATTCCTTAAACAGCTGTCTGCTCTTAAAACATGGATCAAGCCAACATGTCCAGCTGAAAGCACATGGTTTATAGAGTTTAAAAACGTAGCATAATTACACAAAGCAGACACGGCAGAGTTAGCATTCAAACCCAAACCTGTTAGAGTCTAGACAGAACAAGTACTTCCGATTTAATGATACAAGTGAGCTAATATAATCATCTCTGTATTTATTCCTTTTGATCCGTGGATGCAGTGATCAGAGAGCAGAATCTGATGCTGTGTGCTAGCTGTAGGCTGTGGTGTTTAAGCAGTGTGGCTGTAGTGGTGTGTGTGTGTGGTTATGGAGGTTCTTCCACATTGTTGGCTGATTAAAGAGTGGGAGAGCAGGCTGGGCCTCTGCTCACCACACTCCCCAGAGCCAGCGCTATGATTGGCTAACTTTCCTGAGGAATTCAGGCCGCCAAAGTGGCTCGTCCCCAAAACAAAAGAGAGAGAGAGAGAGAAAGAGAGCTGTAACCAGGTCTTCAAGTTGGTCATGAAAGAGGAAAAAATTTGCCACTGTCCCCCTCGCTCCTTTTCTTTCAGACCTGTATCTAGAGGGAGGTTCGGCCTGCAGCCCTGAGCAGAGGGCACGCTTTGGGGATTTTTGTGGTGCGCTCTGACTCGGAGGCAGGACACAGCCGGCACTGTGTTGCAGTAGCAGCCTGGTTGTGTTTGTTGGCAGCCTGGCTGTGTTTATCCTTATCCTGACATTATGCTTCTTTCAAGACCTGTATACTCTCCTGCATGTAATTCCTCCCCCTGCACATCAGACAGGTTTTAAACCTGCAGACAATCCGAGGTGAGAATCTACTGCCAAAAGCTCAGGTGAGCTGCTACACCTTTCCTATAAGGGAGGAGGTCTGCTTATATGTTTATCCGGTAATTATTTTTGGAAAGAGGAAGAAGGTGGACATGACATTCGCATCCGCAGGATTTTTTCCAATTGAAAGTTTCCGTCTGCGTATGTGCGACCGTAATTGTGGAGCGCCAACGCGCGGTGAAGTTTTTAAGGACTCGCATTCCAGCCTTTGTAACAAGCCACAGTAATGTTCTGGAGTCGCCATAAATTTGTGGAGAAACTTGGGAGAGAGACTCCAAGCTTTCAGAGCTGTGCCTCTTAGCTGTATCAGCAGTTAGCACTTTTTTTTGATTTAGATGTTTTGCACTGGTCGGTGATTAAATTGGTCCTGTTTGGCAGCAGTTTTTCTCTTTTTTTCCTCTCCCTTTTGGCTTTTGTTCTTTCTCACGCTCTTTCTCTCTCTCTCATCCGTCATTTCTGGTTGCAGGTATTCCCAGGCGCAGCAGGCTAAATGTACACTGGCTGCTTTTTTTTTTTTTTTTGGTCCAGCCAAGGAACATTAATTGTGTGTAAATCCTTCAGGCTGAAATCTGTTAGACTTGGATGAATTGTGCATCACATCACAGTGGGAAGAATGTTTATTTTCTATTAGGTGTAGAAAGTTTCCTAGAGATTTTTGTAAGAAACGACCCCCCCCCAAATGAATGGTTTAGTATAGAACCTGCAATGTCATTTTCTCTCTCTCCACCCCTGCTATATTTTGCTATTAAGTGCAAAGTGTTTTCCAGTCTCGGTTTTAAAATGTGCAGTGACGAGGCAGCTAACATAGTGCTTTTATTGATCCTTTCTCCAGGCAACATCACATGACAGCTGAATAAAGGACAGAAAATAGAAGCAGCACTCAGCGAACACTCCTTCTGAAAAGTTAAATACAGACTTGTTCTGGCGCTGTGCTTTGTGTTCTGGCTGCAGTGCTTCTTTTGCATGGCACAGACACCAGCTAGCATGTTCTCGATCCGTGGGCCATGCTAGTCTGTGTCTGTGTAGCTGTGATGTCTGGTTGTGATATTAGATGAGGAGATCAATAGTGGGAGTGTCATGTAGGCCTGATATGATTTGTCATTGATAAGATTCACAATTGTACAGGCTGGGGCTAGAAAGAAAACCTCATCATGTTTCTTTCTGCAAAATAATCCACAATTATTCTGATTCCAAAAGAGAATTTTTTATCATAGAAAAACAGCGAGGATTAGCCCGCTTCCCCATTTAAACCAGAAGCCCCCTGCTGTACAGTGATATCTAATCATAGGAGACATTTTAGTTTGAGGAAATGCCTTCCATCTTGACTGACATAGGGATGTTGTTTTGCGTAGCTTGGCAAGACTTTGCGCATGGTTCAGCGCAGCCGGGTTAATGCAGCTTCTGGCAAGCCTCAGGAAGCTGCTGGAGGGAGCAGGTGTTGTTTGGCACATTTCATCGCTGACACTTAGACAGCAGTTCAGTGGCCCATTGTACAGGCAATAAATAAGCATCGCACAGAAAGGAAGGAGGAATGTTGTTCTTTCTAACTGAGAAAGCAAGGCAGCTGGGCGGTTTGTGTGTGTGTGTGTGTGTGTGCATTCTTGCCCTGCCAAAATGCCACGCCACTTGTAACTCTCTCTATGCAAAATCACTTCATGCATTTTAGGGCATTTTCATACCTGCTTTAGATTCTAGATTCTAGGGCAATAGAAAACAGTGTCATGATCACAGGTTTATTTCCTGACAGACAAATCTTTGATTTTAATTCACCTGATTGTTGAATCTGCATAATGTGTAATTTCCTGGTGTTGGTTTTGCTGCCTGATTGTGTTCACATTTCCTGTTTTAATTTGGGATTAGCTTGTTTGTTTATGCCACAACATTAATTAGGGATTGGATGGATGGATGACAGGATGGATGGATGGATAAAAAGATGGATGGATGACAGGATGGATGGAAGGAATAATGGATGGATGGATGGATGACAGGATGGGTGGATGGATGGATGTACCCTTATGAACATTAATTAGGGATTGGATAAATGGATAAATGGATAACTGGATGGATGGATGGATGGATGGATAACTGGATGGATGGATGTATAGATGGATGGACTGATGTACCCTTATGAACATTAATTAGGGATTGGATAAATGGATGGATGGAAAACTGGATGGATGGATGGATGGATGAATATATGGATGGATGGATGACGGGATGGATGGAAGGAATAATGGATGAATGGATGGATGACAGGATGGATGGATGTACCCTTATGAACATTAATTAGGGATTGGATAAATGGATGAATGGATGGATGGATAACTGGA